>NW_028257521.1:0-55175 GCF_982258835.1 Parasteatoda tepidariorum
AAATTAAGACTAAGATAAAATAAGAATTATTTTCGCTATTATGAAATTCACATTTGTAAATACAATACTGGTGTGAATTTTATAATAGAGAGAGAGCCTTTCGTTTTTTTTTTTTTTTTTTTTCTATTTAAGCGATTTTTTAATTGTTGACAAAATAGTTTTCGAAAAGCCACGTATTCTGCAATTGAGCTTCTCCATTAAATATTTTTCGAGAAGACAAAGATTTGTTATAAACGACTTATTATTTTTCTACAGAGGTTTACAATGATAGGCAAGAGTTATAGTTATTATGATAATAGTTACAATTAAGCTTATAGCAAAACTTAGTCACGGTGATATTTAAATCAAATGTTATAGTTCTAAGTGATTGATTGAAACTAGAAAAAATTTATGGTTTCCCATTGAAGTGCGATTTTGAAGGTAAATTTAATATAAAATATTGAAGTCAACTTAACTAGCAATTAATGATATAGTATTATTATGATGTTTGAAGTATATTTGGTATTATATAAACGTGTCAGGCCGGGATAACCTGTTTGGTAGGGCGTTGAACCCATGTTCTAGATGTCGTGAGTTCGATCCCAACCGGCTGAAGACTCCCCGTGTATTAAATGGTGACTGGTGCACATTAAATCTGTTGGGTCACAAAGTCCTCCATGTACCCATAACAAATAATACCTCTGGGGATACTGAATTGGAGATTGATCCTTTTCCGGGTCATGTCAAAATTACGATCTGTGGATGAATGAATGGAAGCATGAATGCTTCCACCCTATAAAACGGGCTGTGATGTGTATGTTTCTGAAGTCATATTCTTGGTCATAGATGGCACCACTAAAAAACAAGAAACGCACCCTCTGCCTTAAATTCTCAGGCTTTCTGGATTAGCAAGTGGTATTAGAAACAACAAAATATATATGTGTCTATAAAAACACCATTCCAGTATTTTGTAAATAAAATATTTAAAGTTTCATAATATTTTATCTAATTGTTGCGACATTTAGTTAGCGTGACATGCTTAACTTACCAAAATTTGTGACAGATCAAAGTAGCAATTGCAACTTTAGTTTAAAAATTAAGAAACAGATCTGGTGAGAACTGCATTATGTTTTATATACTTCACTATATTTTCATTTCTATATTTTACTGATGAAGGGAAGGTTGTACTTCTCGAAACGCATTGTTGTACTCTCTTTTGTATGGTTTCTTAAGAAGTTTGCAAAAAATATTCATAATGTTAGAAAATTGCGAAAAAGAAAAATTCATTTAATTATAAGTTAATTTTTTCAAACATTACATCGTCAAAAATTTCTGATACAAAAAGTGTTTCTAAACAGAGTCATTGCAACGATGAAAGATTAAGCAAAGTTCGGTAAACAATGTCTGTAATGAAAGACGGCGCATTATTTTAATTATTTGTCCGTAATGTTTAAAATGGTATCCTCTGTCACACTCTAATCGTATAAAAAATCTTTTTCTAAGCAGGTTATGTACCACATAACTCTTTCATTAAGCAGGTTCCAATTTTGCAGGTCTTAAAAATTTTTTAAAAAATCGACGTAATACAATGAAGAACATGATTTTGATTAATGAGGGAAAGTTTTAAATAATCAATCAAGATCAGCGATGAGTCATGGGATGAATGTCCGGTGATAGCTAGTTGATACGAAATTTGCACCGATCATAGTACATGGATTACTATTCCTTTACTATCTGTTTTCATGTTTTTTCTCTCCACGCAACGCAAGACTGAGTTATTTCCATCAGAAAGTTCTCCACGAAGCCTTTTTTTAAAATTAAATTTGCATATTAGCTTGCTTCCTTGAAAGGTGTCAGGCTGGTACGAAGAACTCAGGATTTTACTCAACTTTATTTAACTTTTATGGTAAATAGTTGCTATTTACTTTTCGAAACATTAAAAAAATATAAGGTTATCGACCAATCGGAATGAGAGAAATGATACGTGATATTTAAAAGTTGTTTAGATTTCTACGCAAGCATTAGATCAATACAATTAGGCAAATACTATTTTCAGATAAGTAATAAGGTTTTTTATTTGACTCTCTTCTAATACCAAAAAATAATATTCTTTCATGCAATGTAATATAAATATTTTGTCTGAGTTATTAAAAAATAGATTTTTCCTATTTTAAAATGAAATTGAAAAACAAGATGTAATCAGTTTTTACTTGTTTAAAAATACAAATTGTATAATTTAATTGTTTTTAATTTTTGTTTAAAAAACACAGCAAAACATTTAAATACGGTTATGTGTTATTTTCCTCATTTTAATGAAGCGAATAATTTTGTTGTACATTATTTCTTTTAATGATATTTTATTTATACATAAATATCGTGTACATTTTATTAAGATAAAAACACGATGAAAATCAATAAAACATTCTTGTTTTGTTATATTTTATTTTATATTTATTTTATATTCTATTTCATATTTTATTTTATATTTTATTTATACTTTATTTTATATTTTATTTTATATTTTATTTTATATTTTATTTTATATTTTATTTTATATTTTATTTTATATTTTATTTTATATTTTATTTTATATTTTATTTTATATTTTATTTTATAACCGGCTTTGAACAGCCGACCTAATTCTGAGTTTAAGACTATCAATGTTCAACTCCGTAACCTTGAACCCTACCCAGATGACAAAGGAACTCCTAGATCAAGCATTGGAGCAAACTAGCCTTCGTGGAGGACTTTTAGATGGAACTAATCCGCATTTGCGGTACATGGAGACGAAAACCACGAAAATCTTCCACTGTTAGACAGATGGCAAGGGGATTTTTAACCAATAATCCCTCTACCACTGAGGATATATTGCGTCAGCACTGCTGTGAATGCGAGTCAAGAGCAGAATTCGTATAAACCAGCCACCATTGGTTTCGAATCTGAGCCACCTTATTGGGAGGCCTCTATCCCCTGAGCCACTTCTTCTCGTAATACTACTAATAGAAAAAACATATAGCTACATAAATATACAATTAAACATTTACTATAGATCATACATAATCATAGTTATGTGCGAATGCTTGAACGCGTTAGGATATTGCTCTCTGTTTTTTTATAACTAACGAAACTAAAAACTTTCCACTTAACTAAAATTCAATCACTCTTTTACGTTTAAAATTTAAAGTCAGTTTATTTGTAGGGCTTGAGTTAAGAGATTAATAAGTTACTATTTTGTAAAGAGGACATTTTTTACATCAAACTGTTCCTTAGGATTGTTTCCTGCCAGCTATTTGACAAGCTTTCGTTATTTCTATTTAATGACATCACAATAGAAAAAAACACGTCATTTGCATCATACGTTTTCCGCTAGAGTTTGAGACAAAAATAGAATTAAAAATGAGGTCGAGACAAAAGTAAAAAATAAAGCAGAACTTTTTCAAAAATGTAGTTTTCAAAACATTTTATTTTATTGCTCTGTTTCGTATCTTTTATTTTCTTCATGTCGAAGAGAATTTGATCTTCTGATTGGGAATAAATTTTGTTTGTAATAATTTAGAAAACAATTGTAACTTGTTTGGGAAACAGACATTCTATTCCTGTCAAAATTTGAGCCCTCTAGCTTGTCGGATGATGAGTGAAATTTTCATTAATGAAAATTTCCGTTTGGTGGTAGGATAGCGATAAATTCTGCTGTTAGTAGTAAGAAATGATCAGAACTTATATTGACATTAGACATAAGAATTCTTGCTTAAATTTTAGCATTTTAACTTGTCAGAAAGTTATTATATTTTGATTAGTGACGTGTTCTCTTTGGCGGTGATGTAATTTTTCATTCTGGTTGCAACGATCGTGGGAAATTTAAACACTTATGTCACTCTAACTACAAATTGAGTTGGATGTCAGTCGCTTAGCGGTAATTTCACTTTGGCGATACCTTAATGAATTCTGCTTGTAGCAGTTAGTAAACGATTGAAATTAACATTGTCATTAAGCATAGATTACGCACTACTTACGCAGCTAGAAAAATTAAATACCTACCTACTACCTATTTAAAGATGATTTCAGGGATATCGAAGTTTCAACTTACTATTCTTTAATTCGCTTAAATTAGGGGATATTAGGTAATAGGAGTCGACAATCTAAACATTCACTGTTACTTTGTCCTTAATTTGAGTTAAAATAAAAAACAAATACCGCAATCTTTGTTTTTATTCCACTATCCGCTAATGGATAAAAAATATTAACATTGATAAAAATAAAGTTATAAAAAGTTAAAAATCGTGTATTATATTTGTTAAAATGTTCACCACTCAACCATTCTTACTGAATAAAAACCTGTCTGAGTAACTCTAAGTTATTATTTCAGTGTATCGCAACAATAGGTTTGAAGTAAAAAAAAAGTTCTCGAAAAAAAATAAAGTTATTCAATATATATATATTTTTTACGTATTTACTTATTCGATTCTTGTCTCTAAAGGTGGAATCCTGTAATGGAAAGTTTCGACCACTTTCTGACTAGTTAGAACAAAGTGCTCCGCAACCTTTTTACCGCCGTGGGGGCCGATAAACGTTTGATAATTTTACTGCGGACCGCTGTGGAGGAGGGGAGAGGTATTGATTGTTTATGTTTTAGATTGTTTCGATTTAATAATTTTAATTCAATTACTATCAAAATAAAATACAACTATATGCGTGGTATTGGTATGGTTTTATAGGTGACGCTTCTCAGCTCTCGGTAAACCTCTCGTCCATGTGAAGTCCTACAAACCTGAAAGAAATACACCACAGTAAATAAAATGGAAGGGAATGGCATTAATTGGGTGACCATTTGATCCAATAGTACCATTTGATCCTCAGACCGGTACCGGCCCGCTTCCTGGGGTTTGGAGACCACAGAGTTAGAACTCTCAAACTTCTACTGCAGCTTGTTTGACGACAATGTAAGTTCTAATCTTTACTAGATCACTAATATCAAACCTGACAAACAGAATTTTTCTTTATATAGTCACCGAAAACGATGTTTTATCAATCAATCAATTTTATTTTTGTTTCACATGACACAAAAATGTCGAGAGCATCATTTTTATTATAGACTTCGATCACCACCGAATATCCAACCCTCACGTCTTTCGAAAGTGGTGCACCCTTTGTTTTTTCTTTTAAGTGTGACTTAAGCAATAAGTCTCCTTTTATAATCCATGTGAAAAGCGTAGTTTTCAGAATAAAATTCTTTTCTTGCGCTTTGTTGATATTTCAAATATATTTTTAATGAACATAAATAGTAATAGTACCATATACTAGTAATGTCTTTCTTACAAAATAATAACAAAAATATCATTTAGTTACTTTAAAATTGGAAAAAATTTTCAAAATGTCTCGTCTCACATTTGTCTCAATATTTAGCCTTGTTTGTTCCGAATTATTGTATTTTTAGACTTCTTTTGTCGCAAAGGAATGTATTCCCATACGTCAAAAAATAAATTTATCTGTTACGCCAAAAAGTGAATAAGTTTTTCACAAGTAATTAATGTTATTGGAAGTTATTATACAAAAAGGAGAAAAATAAAAACAATTTAATAATAGAGGGAAATAATTAAATTATGTATCCAAAACGAAATGCCAAAATATATTAAAATCGCCAAACTAAGCGATGAAAAGGATGATGTAGTTTCACCCTCATACACTTTCTACAATGGATAGGTTAAGGTGGAGTCATTTCCTTCTTTTCGCAAAGTTTCCGGATGGATGATCAACACCGAAGATGTAACTTTGATCTAGGTCACAATCATAAAATTTCTAATGATTATCGTCCCAGAAGGTGGGAGAGGTGCTGAAATTGAGACTTCACTCGCGTGGGATCGACAAAAGAAGTCAATTGGAGGCACGCTGAATTGTTCAGAAAAACATTCGATTGCAAAGCCCCAGGCGTGTGCTTTCCAAGTAGAGCGGCTATTTCTCTAAAGCAATCGAAAAGAAAGAGAAATTGTCTGAAGACACGCAAAAAGTGAGATCGGAAAGTGATTGACAGACGCTCGTGACTTGAATCGAATAGCTGCAAGTTAATTGTTATTGGAGGTGACGCAAATTTATGTTAGCATAACATCAAAACTGAACGGCAACTCTAACATTTTAATGGTTTCTCTAAAAACGTATTGACTGAACGTTTGGGAGAAAACATTTAACAAAGAAGACTTGCTGGTTCTACATATTCAGAGAATAAACTTAGTGAGGCAGTGTACAAGGCTCAATTAAAACGTTTAAATATTTTTTAGATATTCGTTTCTCTCCAAAAGGAATTGAAATCAGAGAATAATCATACAACCAGGTCATACACCGGTGTCTTTTTTATATATTTTTTCTGACTCTCTAATTACAAGCAAAAATATATTTTGGTGCTTTTTAATTATGAAAAGTTTATTAGTTGCTAAAAAAATCTGTTAGATTATCGGAATTATAGATAGATTACAATAGTTAGATTACAATACAAAAATATATGAAATCTAAAAAAAGTAGCTTGAATTTTTTTATTATTCATATTCAAAAATTTATCAATAATTGGTTTTATAAATTAAGGAAATTGTTTCCTTGAGCACAAAAATAACTGCAAATAAGTGTAAATTTAAAAAGTTTTTATTTAGAACTGAGCCATGTTTGCAAGATTTAAAACAGAAAAAGCTGGAAAAAAAACAACTTTAATGCAAAATAAAAACACCGGTGTTTCTTGCTGTTTTTCATAACCGTAAATTATTAAAATACTAAAGATAATGTTTTTCATTTATATTGACCTAAGTTAATACAAAAAAATGAAAAATACGCAGCAAAACACGATGTGATGTGAAATAAAGCATTTGCCAACATCGCCGGCAGCATAGCTTTTTCTTTGTTTAGAGAGAAATTTAGATCGAAATTCTATTCTATTGATTCTGTATTCTATTCGATAAAAATTACTTTAGTAAAAAAAATGAATAGACGTAAAAATGTTTTAAACTAAATAATAATCATGAAAGTAGGTTATAATTATTTATGCAAAGATTAAGTTTTATACTGCCTTCTTTGCGACCGTAAAAAAAATGTGAAATGAAATTATTCACCTTTTCAGGTATGAAAGAAATCAACGATCTCATAAAAATCGTATAGTGTGTGAATAAAATTCAGATTAGTGTTTTTGAAAAGGTATAAGCAAATCAAAAACTGCTTCAATCCGCATTTTCCGATGTTTTCAAAAGTAACTTTCTGAGATCAATAAATAAGAAAGTTACTATTTCCTCAATCTAAAGTCAAACTTTATGATTTCCTGTTTTGAATCATTAAGACTTTTAATCTATTAAAACATCTATGAATTATTTTTTCGAAAGGTAAAACAAGCAAACTCAATTTTATTGTATTTAAAATTACATTTTATTATTCATAAACTGTTAGGTAAACTTCTTTTGAAGTGAGAATATAGTGATATCGATTGATATTTTATCGTATTTGAAATTTCCGCTTTTTTTTATTTATTAAATGTTTAAATGCCTTTTAGAAGGTGCAGAGGGGATAAATATAGAGATTATTAAGCCTGTAATACAAGGTTCATCTGTAAGAATACTAAGTTTTGTTTTTAATTACTTAAAATATGACAAATGTGTGCAGTGAAAAAAATGCGCAATTTTCTATTACTTTGATATAATTAAATAACGTATTGTGTCTATATCCTATTAATATCATTATTGAAATTTTCGTGTTGTTAAAACCGTCTACACCAACATTTTTTAAAAGAAGACTAAGACATACTTATTTGAAAACCTTGTAGTTCTTTATACATATTTTATTTCATAGCCGTCTTTGAGCAACTGATCTAATTTTGGGCTTACATAATCGATGTTCAACTACGTAGCCATGAGATTTTTAAACATATCCAAGAGGTAAGGGAACTTTTGGATCAAGCATAGGGACAAACTAGCCTTCGTGGAAACACTTTTTGATGTAACTAACCTTCATCTGCGTTACATGGAGAGGAAAACTTCGAACGACTTCTTTTAGCCCGACAGCAAGGGGATTCTAAGCCATAATCCTTCTACCACTCAGGATAATTTACGTCAGCACTGTGGTCGGTACGAGCATTGTATTCGTATCAGTCAGCCACTGCTGGAATTTGAACCTAGGTCATCTCATTGGAAAGTGAACGCACTGTCACCTATCTTTTTACACATATTATAATTTTAATAAGTATGAGCAAACCGAACTGAAGAAAAGTGGAGACAAAATAAATGAATGACTAAAAATGTATACTTTTAAATAGGCACTTCTAAGAGTAATCAAATGTGGTGAAATTTTGCCTATCAGATGAAAAGAGAAAAACAAATTAAAAACTTGGTTCCAAGATTATAGAATTAATGTATGATGTTTAAATATTTTTTCATTGTTTTCTCTTTGAATAAATATTTAAAAACCTGGTGAGCCAAATTACCCAGACAGCCAGAGTAACTTTGCTCAATGCTTGTTTTCTATTAAAAACTGCCTCCAAAGTATTTTACTTGTAAATTTTAGACCTAGGGAGATAAAATGAGCAGAAATGGGCTTGAATAAACTATTTACGGTAATCATAAATTCTATCTGTACTAGGCACTCACTAACCCTTTGGCGCAGAATTTTTATTAAACATGTTTTTCATACTTTTTTATTATTTTGTATTAATTTAGATCAAAATAAGTGAAAAGTATTATTTATGTTCATCATTTTAATTATTTATATTTATGAAATACAACATGACACACAGATGTCTTTTTTTGTATTAAAGATAAAATCTTCCAAAGACGGCTCACTTCCAAGCAATTTTTCGAATTTACACTTACTTAGATCTAAGAGAAACAGTTATTCATCATTAAAATTTCCTCAACTTACAAAATCAATTATTGATACATTTTTGAATATGAATGGAGAGAGAAATTTTCCAAAGAACTTTTTTTAGGATTTTATATTTTAGTACAAATATAATTCCGATAATTTAACAGATTTTTTACTTACAATTAGGTGACTTTTTATAATTAAAAAATACCAAAATATATTTTTGCTTGTAAATTGGAGAGTCAGAAAAAAATACATTAAAGGGACAGCCGTGCTCCATCTGCGTCAAAGAGTTAAATTGTTAGATTCTCGTTATCTATTAAAATTTAGCAGATAACTATTAACAGAAATAATAAATAAGGTGATATAATATGTTGGTACACATAGTAACTCACAATGTTTAAAAAAAATGCTGAAAATCTTTATAGGAAAATAAAAATTAACCTTATTGTTTCTCTAGATGGAGTTTTTAAGAAAAAAAAGAAAGTTGATTAGAGAAATGCTGAATTCATCCATTTTTCTCATGACAATTCAGTGGTCGGAAGTAGCTATTGTATTCGCTATTATATTTTGTTGTTACTCGATTAAACTTGTTTCTGAGAACAAGTTAAAAAGGCCAAAAGCATTAGTTTAATTCTAAGAATCTGAACCTATTTTTAACTATTACTTGTAAACTTTGGTTTCGTAATTATTGATATAGAAAGCACCTTGTGACAGATTTACTGAAATTAATGAAATATTTAACAAAAAACGGTTGAGTTCCCTTTTTTCTTTTTTTTAGTTGATTTTTTTAACAGTTGCTAACACATTTTTAGAAGGAATAAAAAATCAAATAAACATAGTACTACATCCTATTAGGGTCGGGATAGCCAGGTTGGTAGGGCGCTGGGTTCGAGAGTTCGTGGGTTCGAACCCAGCCGGCCGAAGACTCCCCGTGTAGTAAAGTGACTGCTGCATGTTAAATCTGTCGAGTCGCAAAAGTCCTCCATGTTCCCATAACCCTCCATGTTCCCATAACAAGTCAATACCTCTGGGGGTACTGGATTGGAGATCGATCGCTCTCTGATTCAGGTCAAAATTACGATCTGTGGATGGGATGGATGTATGAATGGGTCCGCCCTATAAACGGGTGTGACGCATGGTGTGGTGGAAGTAGAATTCTTGACCATAGATGGGGCCACTGGAAAACAAGAACAATCGCACCCTCTCTGCTTAAACAAGCATACGTCATAAACAACAACTACATCCTATTGAAGAAACTTTTAATAAAAAAAGTGTGTACCATGAGTCACGTGCGCATAAAAACAACGCTTTATTCCAATTAGTTTGTTTCATCTTAATTTTTATTTTTCTCTCATGGCTCTGCGTTTAAAAAAAATCTCATTTTAACCAGCAACCTTCCCTCCATAGCACTCCATATAAGTTGCTAGTGTTTTACTTTTTTATAAGGAAGCAATGCAACAGGGGAGCGAAAGTTCGCTGAAATTTGAGTTATGACGATGTCTTAATGCGTTCTTAACACTTCTCCGTAAAAATGAACTAGATAAGACATTGCTTTTCCAAAACGCCTTTATAAGGGATGTGGTTAGCATTGATAAAAGGTTCACTGAAAAAAATTCTCAGAAAAACTAATAGAAAAATCTCCGCCGGAAAGTCTGGAGGAAAATTTAATCTCATTTCATTTTCTTTATTAAAAGTTCCACATGTTATTATTATGCGGAACAGAACATTTAGTTTCGAGATTAAAAAATGCCTGCAATAGAATTTGATAAAAAAAAAAAATAATAATCTGCTACGCCCACCATCGGGTTACTGAAGTTTAAATTGCAGTAATCTGTGCTTCGCCGTTCGTAAATAACACAGAAGCCATGCATATAAAAATTTATTCCAGAGCACAACTTTTCAGTTTTAAACGTTTAGTTTTTCAGTTTTTTTCTTCTTTTTTTTCCTAAATTTTCAGTGCATTGCTACATTTTTTAAATTTTTTGCCTTAAAAGAGAAAGACAGAGAGAATAATTTTTTTCGCGTCTGGGGAATTCAAGGAAATTAAGTGGCTATATTGTAACCGAAAGAATAAAAGAATAGATTTTCAATTATTTTATGGTAATTAACAAGTATTGCCTATGTATTTATCTTTGTTGAACCGTGAAGTTTTCGTTTTTCTATTCTCTTTATTGTCTTTTCATCGTTCATGACCCAGGATTTAATTGTATTTTTTGTATTTTCTCTATTTTTTCGTTCTTTTTCTTCCGCAGATTTGGTTTTTTTCCATTTACTTTTACGTAACTTACAGCTTATACTTGTTTTGAAAACTGATTTTATTATTTTCCTATGAAAAACTAATGAATAAAAATTATTCTTGCTAATATTTTTCTGAAGGGAATTCGTGGTACTTTCATTGCCTAAAATATTTATATTATGCACTTTAAAAATACTTTATTTCCAAGAATGATAACTCAAAATCAATTTTAAATATTTCGGATACAGATTGATACCTCATATATTGATTAGATAAATATGCTTATTTTAGCGAAGATGTATAATAATACTTTAAATACCCACCAAGAACCATGTTTGTATTCCCCTCTGACAAAGGAACGTTCTACGTTGTTTAACCCTTTATAAGGCACTTTTCATCAACTATGTTTGTTTTTAAATGTCGAGGGCAATTCTCCCACCTATGACTAGAACAGCCATTTGCTGATTGCTTCAGAAAATATAAAAAATGCCAATAAAGGGCTTTGTTTACATAAATATGCGTAACAGTAAAAGTTCGCATGGAGTCAAATAGAGAGACCAAAACTGAGAAGCTACTCTAGTGCTTTGTTTGTTAGCTCTTTTGATCATTTCTCATCGATTTTATTTGTAGTTATAATCACAAAATTTATAAACTTAATTATAAGCACAAAAGTTTTAGGTCAATTCTTACAACAGGTTGAATTTTGAAAGTGCCATCCACCAAATAAATCGTGTTAAATATCAAATTAATTTTGGGTAATGGGATGAAGGATTTTTTTTATTTATAAATCTCAATCCAAAATTATTTTAACGTATATTACTGGAAAAGTAAAGACAATATAATGGTTTAAGGCAAGCTCTCTTCTGGGAAAGTGAATTGTTTAACAACCATTGGGCAAAATATTAAAAGCAGTTATTTCTGTTTCTTTGCCCGAAAAATTTGATAAAAAAAAGGAAAGAAAATAAGTTACCCACAGTGGATTCTTTAATGCATTTTTCCTTTAACAAAGGAGAGCGTTATATCGTAAGTGATAAACATATACATTTTAATTTATTAAAGTTTTTTTTTCTTTTTAAATTTCAAACAGTCAATCCAAAACTGTTGAGAAGACATGAATGTGAAAGTGAAGTTACACAGTCATTTGTGAACTTTAAAGTTTTAATATGCGATGTTTTACCTTCCCTTAAACTTACAATTAAATGCGTCAATAAACAGGCCAAAAAGTTTCTTTAAGTCAATAATTTCATTTGGATAATGCTATGAATTATTTTTTTACTTTATTAACTGGTAAATTTTTTATATAGATTAAAATATAGGCAGATTTTTCAAAAAAAAAATAATAATAATTTAATAGCAGAGTTAACCGGGACAAAATATTCCACGCGTTGAACTACAGTAGATGAAAAATATTTGTTACTACGTTTTTGTTTCAAAAATGTGGTATAATTGTTGGTTACTTTGTTTTAATTTACTCGCTTTCGTGACTTTAAAGTTGGAATCTTGCGATCAGAATTCAGCTACCTTCCGACAAAATAAAATCTCATATCTTTACTGAATCTTCGTGCTTGATGGCCAAGCAAATTTAAATTTCAATGCCAATTTTCTGACGACAGCAGACAGAATTTATAGTTTTATCGTCAGGTAGAATTTATAGACAATTAAATTTTTTTTATCATTCTTTTGCTAACTAGAATGTTCAAATCTAATCGGGAACTCCATTTCTGATGAAAAACAAGTTACAATTTCCCAGACCACTCAAACAGAATTTATCATCAATCGAAATTTCGATTTCCTTCCGACTAATTCATTTTAATTCTATCAGAGTGATCAAATTGAATTAGAGCTCTTACTTGGTGAATAATTTTCCCGACCACTTAAGCAGTATTTATCGTCAATCGAAATTTCGACTTCTTTCTGACTAGTTAGAGTGATCAAAATTGAACTAGAGCTCTCGCTGGGTAATAATATTCATCACAGATGTTTAAATCATTCATTGGCTTCTTGAATATTTACAAGCGGCAGTTATTGCTAATCGAAATCGCAAAAAAAGTTTTTGCAATATAACACACAAATAAGTTATTATATTTATTTATAAACTACCCTTTTTAAGTAGTGTAAATAAATGGATATTGCGTTTTTGTCACAAAAAAGAGAGACAAAAAAAAAAGAAAACGTATGGCACTATATTATTTCTAGTTTGTCCAATATCAACATCTTTTTTTTTTTTAATCACCGCTGAAAATTTCCTGCTCTGTTTTTGAAAGTGATACCTTGCGTTTTTCGTTTTATATCTGAGAAAAACATTGTTATTTTCGCTCTTCTTTTCCATTTGAGAAACGCAATTTTTTTTCTTCATTTTATTACAAATCTATCGTTAGTTCATATGCTCTAAATCCGAAAAATGCTATGATATTTTTTTTAAATAATTTTTATTTATTTTTATTTTACTTTCTAATATATATTTTCTATAAATTTCCTTTTTACCTAGAGCGAAAAAATAGCTCATTTCTAACTTTTCCTTAAAATATACATTTTATTTTGTTTTATTACTGTCTATGGTATAGCTTGTTCTCGAAGCAATAAACGTTCTCCTTATTTTTCTAACTTCCGAGCAAACTCAGAAAACAAAGGAACTCTTGAGTCCAGTACCATCGGGTCAAACTATCTTTTATTGCAGACTAAATTAATCTCACATTTTGTAAGAGCAAAATCTTTCCATGATTAGCCCCACAGAAACGAGACTCTAATAAAAGAATATTCTTTTGTGTGTTCAGGGAAATATTTGCTATAAGTTATGATTCAAAAGCCAAGAAAAATATGCAAAATACATTGTACTAAGCCTTAAAAAAAGCACCACAGAAACGAGACTCTAATAAAAGAATATTTTTTTGTGCGTTCAAGGAAATATTTGCTACGAGCTATGATTCTAAAGGCAAGAAAAATATGCAAAATACATTGTTCTAAGCCTTAAAAAAAATTCTAACCAAGATTTTCCAATTCAAATCAAACTCTCGGTTTACACCTGACAATAATCCCCTCAAAAACGCTTCCTTTCTTAATTCCAATAATATACAGCTGTTCGAAGATTAGACAAAGAGGATCACGGGCGAATGCCCTTGGCATCATTTAGGATTACTTGGCGAAACTAAGGATGTAAACACTCCAACCCTGTGAGAGCGAACACACGAATCTTTGAAATCATGTTTTAGAACCAAAACGCAACGGATACGGTGCATGATGCTGCGGCCTCAAAGTTGCCTTTTTAGAAAAATTATTTTATTTCTTGTAGATGATAGTTGTGGGTAGACATGTGTTTTTAGAATGATGCTTAGCATATGTGACTCGGATCTTTGGTTGTGGAAAGTTGGAATTTCTTTTTTTATATAAATTTTAAAGTGACTTGTAGCGTCTCAACAGTAAAGTTTTAAGAGAATCTTATTGGAATGATTTAGACAACTTGAAAAGAATAATTCATGTAAGTATTTGATTAATATCTTTTGAGCATGGTATAATAGTAGTTTATTAAAAAGAAATTTACGTTACTTTGAATTATTTCAAAGCATTCAGTTACAAACTGGAATTTTGAGTAAAAACAAATGTGGTTATTTCATGTAAGATATTATTTAATTCTTAAGATTAATTTAAAGAATTGTAAGATTAATTTAATTCTGAATGAATTGTAAAAAATTGTTCTAATTTAATAAGTGCAAGGTTGTTGAAAATAAGAAAAAAGCATTATTTTCAGTTTTTTTTAACAATGATAGAGCTGTTTAATAACTTAAAAAAAGGATCTCAAAATTTATTAACTCAGTTTCTGATTAAATTATTCTTGTTTCAATTTTATAAAGTCATATAGTTGCATCTATATTAACTCAAAAAGGAATTTAGAAAGCAATATAAAAATAAATCACATTTTTAAATGGTTTTGAAGAGCGTTTTTGGAGAGAAACACCAATATTTCCATTTTTCTATTATGCATTAAGGGGAAATTCTGGAAACTTGCATCTATCAGAAAACAATACTAAGAAACAATTAGATGTAAAAGAAAAATCTCCTAGGAAACAAAGTGTGGCTTATTTTCATATTTTCTTAAGCTCTTCCTGTAGTAAAACTCTAGTAGTTCGGTGTTAAAAAACTACCTAGATGAAGCGAAGTTTTTTAAAAAAAAGTTAGGCGTATGCTTTTCCAATTCTTGAAAAAAAGGAAAAGAAATATGCTGTAATTTTTTTTTTAATATTCCAGTGTATAAATTATCAATTCTCATGTATCTACTCTTAATCCTTTTACTCAACCATAAGATTTCAGATAAACAAGAGTTTTGTATTCACATCTGACCAAGTTTCTAACAGCTCTTGATTTATTTACCTTGAATCTGTATTAGTTTTGGAGTATTAAAAAAGATTTCTTTGAAATTTGCATTCTATTTAATCATAGAAAAATATTTTCGTATCAAACTCTTGAAAGCCGTTTATAAATACTAACCTTTCGAATTGTTGTAAACTTTTAGTATTTTCAACAAAATGTAATTTTTCTTACCATCTTATTTTATATGCTTACTGTCATTATGGTTCACAATGGTTTACTATTTTTGTTCTGTGTTCGGGCATGGAAAAATATTTAAATAAGTGTAAATGTTTTAAAACCTAAAAATGTATTCACAGTTCTAATAACTAAATCAAAAATTGTTATGCCTGTAAGATTTATTTAATTGGTGCTTTTACATCAGAACATTTTTAATCGTTTTGAAATATTCAAAATAGATTAATGACATTTTAATTGTTTGCTTTTTTTCAAAAAAAAAATAGACTTGGAAATGAAATCGTTTGCATGTTGCAAAATTAAAGATATTGTTGCTTCATTTTTTAAATGCAATACCGAATTAACATTAAATCAGTTGAATAAATTGTGCACTTTTAATTTTTATTACGAAATTGTTCAAATTAATTTCCTACCTTATGTAACAGAAGTTTATTAGAACGTAAAGCAAGCCAAGCAATGAATTCTATTATTAAGTAATATAGTTAGAGTAACCGGTTGAGATTAAACTTGACCTTGATGAAACTTTCAAATGATTTCAAAGTATTTCTTTTAAACTACGTGAAATTAAATCATTGTATTGGAGAACCATTTCATATTAAGAGGTAGGGATTCACGCGTAAATCTTTAGAAATATATAAATATACCATATAATATACAATATGTTTTCAATAAATTTTAAGTTTCATTTTAGAAAGAAAATTGTAACTGATTGACGCAGAATTTTTACTAAGCATGTTCTTAATACTTTTTTTTTTCATTATTCTGGCGTTAATTTAGATCAAAATAAGTGAAAAATATGATATTTAGCTTTGTAATAATTTATGATAGTCTTTTTCTGCGTTATAGGCTAAAATTTTCCAAACACTACTCAGTTTTATTCACTCACACTCTACTCAGTTTACAATATTTTTCAAATTTGCGCTTATTTAGATCTAAGAAAAACAGTTATTCATCATATTGAAATTTCTTTTATTTACAAAATCAATTATTAATAAATATTTGAATATGAATAAAAAATTTCAAGCAAATTTTTTTAAAATTTTGTATTTTAGTACAAATATTATTCCGATAATCCAACTGATTTTTTTAGTTACTGTTTCTTATAACTAAACAAATAACAAAATATATTTTATTTGTAATTAGAGAGTCAGGAAAAAGTATATAAATTTGACACCGGTGTCCCATCTGCGTCAAAGGGTTTAAAAAAAGCAAAATCTTCGATTTCATAAATTTTTAGCAAATATTTTTACGATAAAATTTTTTTTTAGTAAATTCAATGCTTAACTGTTATTAAGCGATACAGTATAATACTTGGCAATTACGTGCAATTTCGACATAAAATAAATTTGATCTTTTAAGCTCTATTTTGAAAAAATGCTCTTTCGGTCGAAACAAAGTATGACCAATAGTGAGATAAGTAATGTAATTAATAGATTGATAGTAATGAGATCTTTTTTTCTTTTTTTTACAGAAGAATCCCTAAATTTCAAATTTTAACTGAATTATTCTCAATGTTACTAAGGCCCAATTTTTCACACATTTTCTTTTCCATTTTTTTTAATGTTATCAATGGCTAACTATATTGAAAATATATGTTGATTTTTAATCATGTTATGAACAAAACATTATAGCTTCGCTAATCCTTCACAAGAAAGTCTTCTAACTGCCCCCCCCCCCAAAAAAAAAAGTAGAACAAATTCCCAAATGCTTATATAAGCATGGATTTATGAAAATATAGTAAATTATTTTTGTTGGAAAATGCCTATTTATTAGTTTTATTTATTGATAGAGAGATTTTTTTTTAGTTTTAAATAAGGAACAGAAATTTGAAAAGGAAAAAGCAAGTATTTAAAAATTCAGATTGTTTTTTTTTTATCATAAAATTGCATACATTCAGAGTTTATATTTAAAAGGAATAAAAAGAATCATACTTTTAAATCACTTGATTCAATGTTTAAAATTTAAGCCAACTTTTTAATGCCTATTCTTTTTAGTTTCTTTTACTCTTTAGGTTGAAAAAGATTTTAAAAAGTAAATATTTACCCTATTTAATAAGCTTTATTGAAATTTTAAAGTCACTAGTCTGTAAAATAATTATTTTATGATTGCAGTTCCTTTTAGTTATCTAAATAAGAAACTTTATCAATTTTATCAAAACTAAATCTAATTTTAATTAAAGAAAATCAATTGGAATTAATTCTAAAAATCTGTTGAAATTCTATAGATTAAAAAAGCTTTATTATAAAAAAAAACTTGTAGTAATTATATCTATAGAAAAAAATTTGTTAATAACCTTTGCTTTTTGAGAATTAATCTTTTCAAAACGTTACACATAATAGTTTTGCAGATTATGCTACTGAATCTTGTAGGTTACGTGCTATTTGGTTAAAAAAAAAAGTAGCTTTGGTTAATGAATGTGACTTGATTGTATTCATTAAAATTTACAGAAAAAGTAGTTTTATTATCAGTAGATGGGCAATATGCCTTGGCCGGAATACTAGTATAATTTAACATACATTGATGGAAATTTCAACAATGCATATCCTTTCTTTTCATGAAATAACTCTGCATCCGACTTGCTGGCATTCGTCAACGCTTGTTCCAACAATGCATTGGCGGATATATATTTAATTTCAGGGTCTCTGCAAATATTTGTTTCTGTTAATGCATGCTGAAAATGATGCGCATTTGCGAGAATTTTTATGATTTCAAGTTTTATGACATATTCTTATCTTTTTAAAACCTTAAAATGAAAGTAGATAAATAGTATTGAGAATAGCTATCCTCTTTTTTCATACCAATCTTATCATTGACAACGGATGGAATTTTATGGGAAGGCTTAGCTGCAACTAAATCATAAAGCAATAGGTGATACTCAAAGAGTTATATTATTTCAAATTTTATCTTTTGAAGATAATGCCATTCCTGATTATGAAAGTATAGTCGTTCTTGAGATCGTGTAATTTTGTTTGGAAATGCAGTTAATGTACAGAAAATCGTTAATATTACTTTAATGGCTTTCGCAAAACACAACCTAATGACTAGTGCAGAATAAGGATAGAGAACAAGGTTGCACTTCAAAATAAGTTAGTCTACTCCAAGGTATACTGCAAAAAAATAGTGAATAATTGCGGTTATTTTTGGTGTATAGGTAAACTAAATGCATTTTTATGTACAGAACTTTAAATGTCGTTCAGAAAATTCGGTAAATTTAACAGAATAACTACAGTTTGAAAGAATTAGAGCGAATATATAACTAAAATTGCGCTTGTTATTTTTAAAGAAATATTTTTGCACTGAAATATTAAATTGATCTTAATGAGCATGAAAATATGTTTTCAGAAAATAATCAAAAAATGAATAAATAAAACTATAACATTGAAAAAGTTAATAAAAAAGAACTACATGCGAAAAGAAGTTTTAGTGTAACTCAACACCGAAAATGGTGGCAACTATACAATAATTTTTTTACTGTGAAGGAATAAAAAACAAAACTTAAATAATCTTAAAAAAACAGTACTTTAACTAGCTGTCAAAAGCTGTTCCTAGTCATAACTAGCATAAATGCATATTTTGACAAATATCGGTTAATATTTTGAGAACTGCTGTTGCCAATTTTTATTAGTGTCTTTCGTAAATAATAATTGTTAACCTAATTTTGTTGCCTGCATTTTACTAAAATCGATATTTATGTTATAAGAACAAATCAAATAATTTCTCAAATTCTATTTACGTATGATTAATTAAAGTTACAATTTTAAAGAAGGGCTCCGTTTTTTTTGTAACAGTAAGAGAGAAATTTCAGCATACGCTGCAGTCACGTTTCTAGCCTTGACATGAGTGAACCTTTGGACACCTTTGAACTTTAAAAATATCATGATGCGTGAGTCATATGTTCCTAATACATAAATATTTCTTATTAAATTACAGGCAATAAAATTATTTAAAGAATTATTTTTCATACACTAACGGCTGTGCATCGTCAATATATTTTATTTTAAAACAGTAGTTGAACAGTAGACCCAATTTTGGGTTTACGGCTACTAATGTTCAACTCCGTACCCTTGTAATTTTGAGCCCAATCCAGAAGACAAGAGAATTTCTTGATCAACTAGTGGGAGAAATTTGTCTTCGTGGTGGACTTTTTGCTGGAAATAGCCCGCATTTGCGTTACATGGAGAGGAAAACCACGAAAACCTCCCATGGTTAGTCTGAGACGGCAAGGGGGCTCTGACCCATAATCCGTCTGTTATTTCCAATTCAATTAATCTGTTATTTCATTTCAAGACTGTCATTTCCAATTTGTATAATTTTGTACAAAAGGAAGTTCATTTTTTATCAACTCATATATTACCGCTTCAGATTCTTGATTATTTATTTAATTAGAATGATAAGTTTCCGTTGCACGTAAGAATTTATTTATTGATAAAATGTGGAAGAAACTTAATTTGGATTCATAATTTGCTTAATAAAAGATGCAAATGCTGTAAAAATTCCTAATTGAAAAGGAAATTGTATATTTCATAGAAATTTAATATTCTCTCTCTTTGCAAACAGCCAGCATTCTTTTGCAAAGTACCTAACTAATTATAAAAATCTCCAGTATTTTTTAATGAGCCTGGCAGTAAAAAATTATTATGATTGCTTAACTTTATTATGATTAACATAACTTAATTATTATGATTAATTAAGTTATGATTATTTTTGGATTTTACTGTTTTAATGTATCTCGAACGATTGAATGGGAAATTAAAAAATTTTTTTTACAATTTTATAATTTAGCTTATCAGAATGATTAGTATTTAACATACCCCTTTAATTTTATAAAGTAATATATGAGGAATCTCAAACCAAAACAATCTAATTAATTTTTCTTTATTTTTGTGCTATGCGTTGAAAATAAGGAATTTCATTCTTTTAAAAAATTTGTTAATTTTTATTGTTAATCTGAATTTAATTCACTTAAGACCCTTTGAGCTAGTACTCCGCAGTATGAAAAACCCTTATGACAATAAAGTCGCCTAAATTCTCCTTTCGGCTGTATCCTTTTCCTTTTATGTTTTGGTATCTTTTCTATTACGATGAATATTTTAAGTTTCATTACTAGTTTTACTTTTATTTTACTAGATGAAACTATCTAAATGTGTAAGCTCCACTGGTCCCATGCCCCCCAGACACTCTAGTGATCTTCCGTTTGTGTGTCATGCTCAGCTTTCCCCCCTTTTGGATTTTGTTATCTTACGTACGTCATGTCGTTTTTATTTGGCGCAGTATAGCCGCCCCTGGCTTTTTTATCCTTAAACTTACTATTCAATTAATTTCCAAAAGTGTAAAAACTTAAACCGTTAGGCATAGAGGATAAAATATCAAAATTTTGCTTGGCCAGTAATTTGCCAATAAATTCTCTTTTGACAGGAACTTTACTATGTTAAGCCAGGTCTAAGTAATGCTTTTTTGACTTTATTATATCGTATGCTATATTGAAAACCGCATTTTAACTCTGTGTAACTGCCAAACCGTTATAGGTATCTCCGTTATTTCGAGTATTTAAACGTCTCACGGCTTATTTACGACGTTGAAGTCACGTGATATTCAAATAAAAGCGTTATATTTGAGTTTGTTTGAAGTAGGAAGTGAGGTCTTAGTAAAATCGTTTGTTTACTCAACGCCTACCTGAACATACAATTGTTTTCTAATTTTTCCATTTATATAGCACGGCCCAGCGGAAAAGGCGTTTTTTTACTAACATAGCTGCTCAAAAGCAAGCAGTCGTAAACAGCGACCGTGACACCGATATCTAAACATTTCTACATTTATCTAGGTTTCTTCAAAAGAAAATATTTAAAGCCTAATTTTCCAACAAATTGTTTACTTCCAAATTTAGAAATTGTTTGCTTTTTGGGTAGTTGAAAACTGTATGCATTAACCTCCCTTTGAATATGCCATGTATAGTAATGTCACTAGATACCATTAAAGCATCTGTTTTGAAAAAATTAAATATTTCAATTATTTTACGAGTTGTATAATTCAAACACCCACATCTAAGGGACACTTATTTGTAGAGTTTACTAATTGTAGATTTTCATAACCTAACCTAATAGCTTTCCCTAACCAAAATAACTTTATCATAAAATATATATTATTGTCAATGTAGGAAACTCCTGCATTCTATAGAATACTGAGTTATTGTAGAGAATGCTTGGCGTTTTCAGTCAAGCAATCTCTACAATGAATTAAATAATATACAATTTAATATAAACTTTGCGTTGTAATTAGATAGAATACCTGAGGATTTTTTTTTTTCCTTTGGGCCGATTGGAGTCGCAAGGGTTCACTTTTTAAGGGGAAAATAAGCAGTCACAATAGTTCGTTAAATTTCGAACATAAGAAAAAATTTATTATGTCTGAAAAATAATTTTATCTCTTGTTTTCAATGATTACCTTGTTGCCACCTTGCTCAACACTTAATGATCATTATAACATTTTAATTTTATAACTGTCGTTAAGCAAATTTTGAGTTAACTACTACCAATGTTCTGAAGCCTTTTTTTTTTGAATCCAATCCACAAGACAAGGGATTTCTTGAACAGAGTGTTGGGAAAAAATATCCTTCGCGAAGGACTTTTCTATGGAACCAACACGCATTTGCGTTCTTTGTAGAGGAAAATCACATAAACCTCCCACGGTTAGCCTGACGGCAAAGGGACTCTAACTCACGATTCGTCTTCCATTGAGGATATTTTGATGGCAGCACTGTTTTCGGTGCAAGCCGAGTACAGAATTCATATCGATCAGCCATCCTTAGGAATCGAACCCGGGTCATATTCTTCAATCATTTCTGAGAACACATACGGGAAAACAAATATCACCTTCGATCAAATTTTGTATTTTATTTTGTCATTTTGCTTGGAAGTATTTATGGACAAGCAACATTTTTAATTATGCGCAAAAGGCTTCAATTGACTTAAAAAGTTCCTGAGAGATGAAACACCCTGAAGATGACTTTTAAGTTGAAACGTCTAAATGCTTACTGCCTTACCCCAATATTTTGATGGTCAAATATCTAAAATAAAGGCACCTTATTTCCTGGAAGTACGCTTCTGAGTCTGATCTCGTAACTTAATTCGAAAGCTTAAATTTTCGATCACTCTTTTAACTCAACTATTATAACAATATTTTCAATATGGATGCTCACCATGTCTTAAAAGATTTTTTGACGCTCCAATTCTGTCGCAAAAATGTATATTTCTTGAGAAATACTTATTTGAAGTCAGCCCTCCAAACCTGTCAGATTGACAGTCATGCGTAAAAGTCATTCATGATAATTTTTTTTTTTTGCTCCTTGTACACAAGTATTAGCAAATTTAATTAGATTTAAAATACGCATTCATTACTGTCTAGTGTTTTAAACAATTTTGTTTGTTTTATTATATGAAGATAAATGTAATTAATAAAATAAATATTGAAAAAAAAAACTGAACTGTAAAATGAGACCATTGTCAGTTTTGTATTCGAGATCGGAATATGCGATTGCCAGATAAGAAAAACTTTTTTCTTTAAATAAAAGTAGGCCAACAAGTGGTACATATCTTTCTTCTGTTATTGAAGAGTTAGTTTGTCATTAAAAGAAAGAGAAACACGTGTATTTAAAGTAAACTTAATGAACTGAGCTTCCAGAAACCCCGTTTAAGCTATCCGTGGATGAGATTTAGAATAATGATAGCTGCTTTTCCGTTACATTTTTTTACGGAACCTTATTTAGAAATTTATTATAATTACATCCAGTATTTTGAAAAAAATAATCTTTAATAAGGTTTTTATTTAAATGTGTACCTATTTAAGTATAATTTTTAAAAAAAGTATAACGAAAATTGTTTGCTGATTTAAAAGATACACTCGTCATGAATAGAAATATGTTAAAAATAAATTTTTGTTAGTTTTTTTTTTCCGCTTGTTTTAGTTTGCGCATTATTTTATTAGAACTGGTCAATCCAACATTTCCTCCGGAACAATTAGTTCAACAATTCAATCGGAATAATTAGTTCAACATTCAACTCTTTCAACAAATGTTTTCAGGATTCGATATATTAGTCAATGAAAAAATTCGTATTTTATTCACAAGTCACTTTCAGACACTGAAAAATACTTAGGGCGTTAAAAAGAAGAAAAATCCTCTATATTTATCTTAACCAATGGTTCCCAAATGGTATTCTACGGAACCTTAAGATTCCGCGGAAAAGTTAAAAGGCGTTCCTGAATACTTTAAATATTCTTTTTTTTTATAACCTTTTTAAAATTCAATTATATTTTGATCCAACCAATAATCAATTATTTATTTCGATCACCTTTACAAAATGATTGAAAATAAAATGCCAATAAGAGAGAAATAGCTATTTTTTAAAGTATATATATGTATATACATTTATGAAAAGGTTATGCATTTGTAATAGAATACAATAGTATTTTCTATTGCCCTTTTCAAGTCAAAATAAAATTACTAAATTCATTAATAAAGAAGTATGCTTCCCTTATAACCATTTTCAACCTTTAAAGCAGTTTATTTTTCATTTTATAATAATACAAAAACAAATTTTTAGTTAAATTTAATTCGACTGCAAATTCAAATGTCGAACATAAAGCGAATTTAAAATTTTTAATAATAAAATGAAAAAAAAATTTCATTCCTCTTTATTTAAAATATAAAAATATAAATATATTAATATATGTTTTAAATATAAAAAGTTATTGTGCATCAAAAGTACAATTTTGTACTTATACCTATTTACATGTCTGATATTGCTATTTAGACAAATGAGGCGTTGCTTCTTACAAATTTTTTATTATAACTTTAAATAAAAATTAAAATAAGATGTAATTGTTTCGGAGATAAATAAGTTATATTCATAAACGGATATAAATCTATTATGTTTAAAACCCTGATTCCTTCTAAACAATTTGCTTTATAGACTTCATTTTTAAAAAAAATGGGGTTAGCAGAAAAAAGTAAGAAATAATGCCTCATTTGTCTAGGTGACAGTATGAGGCGCGTAAATGAGTAAAAGTAAAAATGCATACAAAACTATTAGTCCTATTGACTTGGGAATGATTTATTCAATTTAAGTGTAATAAAATTCATTACAAGCAATACACAATTTTTTCGATAGGAATGTTTAAGTTTCTCCTCTCTAATACGAGCCGTTTAAAACTAATATTTATCAACAAAAAAGTTTTTTTGAAATCAAAATTTTTTACATAAAAATTTATGCATTTACGAGATAATAGATTACAATACAATGGATTAGTGGTGGTGGAAATCGATATCAATATATGATACTATTTTTATTAAAATCATATACTATATTTACTGAAATCAACATCCAAAAATCGATCAGAATCGGCAATTTGTTTCTTAACACTTTTTTGGTAGCAAGTTTGTATAATCTAAAAGTATGACATTTTCTGAAAGAAATCCTACAAAATGTATGCCTTTGAATCAGTGAGGCACTTTCTTGTATTCTTATCTTGTATGCACTTTCTTGTATGCAATAGAACTCAGTTGAACTTTAAACGCGAATGTCTCGAAACCAATTCTTTTATATGACTTATAAAATATATAACAAGTCGATGGACTGATTTGAGTTGAATTTCGTTAAGGCGACTGCCTGGGTACGATGAAAATTTTTTTAAAAATTAAATTTTTTTTTAAAACATGTGTGTTATTGGTTCAAGTGTGTCATAAAATGATGTAAACAAGAAGAAATATTTTTGAATATCGCATAGTTTTTAAAATATTTGAAAAATTAAGCCTAAAATGAGTGAAATTTAGAGCTTACGCCAGACACCATACACTTAATTTAAATGAATAAAATACAATTTCTTTTTCTGTAAAGATTATTTTGACCCTTATCTGTGTTCTGAACTAAAGGTTTATGAAAATTTTAAAAATTACTCAAGTTAAGTGCTAAAATCTAGAAAAATAGCAATTTTTTCATTTTTTTAAATAGTTTTTTATGTTTATATACCTGTAACATGACCAAATATTTAAATTGAAACTTAGTTTTAGTTCAAAACACAGTATATATAGTTTATAACATTGTTGCCAAATTTCATAAGAAAACTCCCTTTAGTTTTAGAGTATGAGTGTCTGGCGTGAATCAAAATATTGAAAAATACAGTTTTTCAGAAAACGCTTTTAAAGATTTACTTAAACAAAGATAGTTACATAGACTTATTCAACAAGCTTTAATTCAATAATATTTGTAGTTCAGCCCTTTATGTAGCTCTTGCTTTTTACAGTTTGCATTTTAATTCATTATCTTTTTTTTATGACCAATTTTTCTATTGAGCGACAAACAGCATCTCGAGTTCGCGATTTTCTTTTTTTCAAAATGTTAGTTATGTATGCAATAATTCACAGCAAATTACCACTACACCCTTTTAAAACAGTTTTAGGTTGTTAGAATCAATTGGCAAACAATTCCTAAGTCATTTTAGAATATAGTATAGTTAAATATTTATATTTTTTCATAAAACAGGCAAAAATGACGCGTTAATTTTCGCTGTATTTTGTATACACAACTACATAATTAAAAATATTAACTTCATACTACACACTATTATTATTTTTAACTTCATTTCAAACAAAAACTGTAATATTTTAAAATAAACATTATAAGATATGCCTTTCTTATGAAAACACAAAATTTTACAGTACATAATTTTGTAAAAAGATTTACTATGTTAGCATATTTGTTTACTATAACTAAACAATGAAATAAAATTACTAAAATAACAATAAAAAGTACTTAAATAACAACTAAAACTATCATCAATTTACTATTAAAGACGCTGAATAAAGCATAGCAAACAGAAAATATAAATATCAAAATTAATGCCATTCAATTTCACTTCCTTTAAAAAGTTTATACATAATGTGTTGCCAGATGCGTTTAATTAATATTATATAAAAAATTAACAAATATTAATATTTTTAATAGCGTTACAAGCTAAAAAAAATTCTTATTAGCTCAAAACTACATTGTTTACATTTAGTTTTGAAGTTTTCAGTGCACTACCGGTGTTTCGGAATCTCACTTCCGGTTTCAAAATCAGCTATAACTTTGCTTCTAATTATCGAAATTTTAAAAACAAAACATTTTTAGAATCCTAAGAGTTTTTTCTTTTCAAAAATGCAAAAAACAGAAATTCGAATTATTTGATGAAATCGGTCATTTTAAGGCAGGCAGATACCTTAAGTTGATGTAAGCATGTTTTATAATCAGTCTTACCATTTTGAAATATACTACTTCATTTAATATTTTTTTAATTTGACATTATCTTATTATGAGATTTTGGCCTAAATAAACAGTCATTAAAAAAAAATGTTTGAACTGCAGCTCGCAGAATTGCAAAAAAAAATTGATTAAAATCGTTAAGGAAATTTTCAACCATAAGATCGAAAATTTTCATCCTCAAAACGCGCAAATTTTCTAATATTAATAAATCGTTGGAAAAAAGTCTCAACTGTTCAGTTTTCTTGCAAACATCTCCCAAAAGTGAATTTCCTTTATGAAGAACGTTCCTTAACCTAAATTCATGCTTATAAATAAAAAATATTTATGGAGATATTAAAAAAAAAAAAGAAAAAAAAAAGGAAAGAAACAGCCATTTACTCAAATTAAACTAGAAAATCGGGGTTTCTACAATAGCTAGTTTGCTGACCTTTACTTAATAAGATCATAGAGAGAAAAAAATCGTGTTAACACTTTATATCAAATGATTCTTACTTCATCAAAATTCTAAGCCATCTTTTCTTCAGTTCCCGAACTAAGTTATTTATTTTTAATATCCCAGAAAGGTGACATTTTTAGATCTAAATTTGACGATGTTTTTCATACATTTCAGCTGCTGTGTCACGCTTCAAATGTATTTTTGTGAAAGTTCTTCTGTCATTATAGATATGTCCGTTTGTCGTGATGTAATTTTCTTTAACGAGATGTTATATTTAGAACTTGAGACAATTTATGATAAATTCTTGGAAACAGTTTTCTTAGATAAGTACCCGTAGAATATAAAATTGGATAAAGATTTGTTTATTTATTTTTGGAGGAAAAATTTAGCTTTCTTAAGTTTAGAAAAATACGTGAAATATTTTAATCAGCTAAATTGCTTCTTAAAAAAAACTAATTCCAAATATAAGTTTATTAAAATATTTTCCTTTTGCTTAAGAATAGTACTTAATGATTCACGTGAAACTTTAGTTATCAGAATATTTTTGATGATTATTTAAATTGGAACTTAGCTTTCTTTTAAAAATTATCTTCAAAAAAGTGTTAACCTTAGTTTTGTTCAACATTTAAAAAATTTAAGTCCAAAACTGGGGGGGGGGATCTTTATTATTCTGCGAATATTACTCAGCGAGTGAGTAACAAAAGCTGGAAAGTAAACAAAGGTTAAGTGGTTTAAGCTGGTTTTAAAATCGAATAGATAAAAATGTACTTTTAACACTAGGTTTACGGACGTTTCTTGTATACCTCTACGAACCTTTTATACCTCTTTTATACTCTCTACGAACACGCGTCAATTTGACGCATGAACGAATACATATAACAACACTTACAGATATGCCAACTTGCTCCAGAAAGCAAATATATATTTTAAAGGGGTAGTTTATCAATTGTGATTCTTGGTTTAATAAATTCAATTTAGTAGATTTTTATCCACCCCTATTTCTAAATAATTCGTAGGCTTATATAATTCACCACTTTATATTTGCAAAATTTACTTAGTAGTTATGTACCGTTTTATGAATTATTTTGGCGTGTCCGGAGCAGTTGGTATCTCTGCAATTAAAAAAGCAACGTAATTATATACTATAAGAAGAAAAAATGAAAATATGAGATATATATTTATGAAATATTCTAGCATTTTATTTTTCAATACTCGAACTAAGCAACTGAAACCTTCAAAATCTGACAGTCTGACATCAATTGACATTCAGCATTTGTTCTTTCTTATTATTACTTATCGGAAACAGTTGTTTATCGCTTGTTTCATTTGAGTTAACTATATCGGATAACGGATCAAAGCATTGTCGGTACAACGCTATTTATTATTGATGTGATGCTTGCATGTTTACTCAAAATTTTGTCTAAATTACGATCGCGTCAAATTGACGCATATCCATAGAGATAGGTATACCACAAAGAGAATTTCAATATTTCAGCGCTTTTGAAGAAAATAGACTTAAATATATACTTACCTCAATCAATGGATAAAAGTCATTGCAAGAGATAAAATAAAAATGCAAACGGGTTTTGTAACTTTCCATATAAAATTCGAAATGCTTCAAAGTGAAGCGTCCCGTAAACCTAGTGTTAAATATTGGTTAACTTTCAAAAAATAGTTGCAAAATTAACCTCAGTCAGAAGTTTTGATGTGCCTTATTTTATAAAAAAAAGTACTATAAATTTAAAACAAAAGTTTCTTTCTTAACTTGCTGTTTTGTAAATGGAGCATAAGTTACATCTTGAGAAATTTTTCATTGTTATGAAGACAGTTATAAAGTATGAAGACAGTTTTTTGGTAACAAATTATTCTATATTAAATTTGGAAAAAAAATTTGAAAGTTATTTTTAATTGAAAATATGAATTAAGAGCAGGGCATCATTGGGGAAATAAGTCTAAAACCATTATATTTTTTAAAGGATCATAAGTATAGTACATAAGTATAATAAATTAGAATTTGGCTTTCAAAGCACAAAACAAAACAAAAAAAATATTTGTCGAAGTATGCTGTAATGCATGGTTTTTAATTATTTTGACAAACAAACCTGCAGGAAGATTAAAATTTGTAATCCTTGTGCTATATTTAGTCTTGTTAGAATTTGTTTCTGGTGTATATACGTAAGCTGAAAAAAATTAAAATAAGACTAATTATGGCTTACTTCGAAGTGAAAACTTAAAAGAACTGCTGTTAAATGCTTATTTTTTTTCCTCGTAATATAGTCAATATATTGTAATTAGAAATTTAATATTTTCCTTTCAAAAATGCCATTTCTCTTTCACTGTTATTTTTCTTAAATTAATTTCATAAAAGCAACCATAAGATTAAACAAATTATGAATTATAAATTGGATCTAAATATGGGCAGAGAGAGGCTTCGGAACTCATCACTGAAGAAATGCTAAATTGCGGAACCACTTTAACTCTTCCATAGAACCCTGGGGTTCCGAGGAACACCTTTTGGGAACCGCTGTAATGCAGTTTCAAGTCACTCTCACAAATTTTCGGAATCTCACGAGCTTGAGATCATAGAATAGCGGAAACTTTTTCTACATAAACCTTAACTAAAAAGGTTTCGTTCAGTTTACTAACCGCAGTAATATGAATCTGCGTTAATTTATTATTATTATTTTAATTTAAAATATTTTTAGCTGTAAAGGTTTCTCAAAAGGGAAGGAATTTTTCTTTGCAAGTCAAAGTAGAAAAAATTCATAGTGAAAAAGACATGCTAGTCTCTGTAAAATTTAAACGTGTTTCAAGCTTCACTGAGAATGAATATAAAAATGAACCTTGAGGAGCACTTATAATAAGCATAAAAATGATTGTTATTACTGTTCGTAAACATGCACTTTGAATAATCATTGAAACAGTAATAAATTATAATAATGGGTAATATTTTGTTTATTAAACGATGTTTGTTAGTATGGATTAATTTGGAATCGCCATTTATAATGATGACGCACTTAAAATTTTATGTTTGTGAAAAGAAGAGACGAGCCACTACTTAATGCGACTTAAAATAATAATGTGCTATTCAAAGGACAATTTTAGCATTTTAATTGCTCTCTTAATTACATTGGGCTACAAATCTTCAAAACGTTCCTACTTCTTAGAGGAATATGGCAAATCCCTAATAAATTCAACGCGCTAAACTGGAAAAAGCTGATTTTGTTAATTTTCTTTTTAAATTCGTACGCATTATTTGAAAAAGTGCATGATTATAAAATATATTGGGAATACTTTTATCTGCTTCTGCCTTTCTAGCTTCATTATAAAACCCCTCTTTGCCTGCTTGTTATATTGGAGTATCTGTACAACTCTTCAATCTGAAGCCTCAAAAAAACATCTTCAAATTTTGCTACAGTGAATCGAGGTAACTTACTTATCCTCTTCGTGCCTGTTAGGCACGAAGTCTTTTTCTATACACTCCTTTTTTGGCCAGGCAACGCGCTTTTTCCCATCCAGTTAATCCTGCTCTACTAAGATGTTCCTTATTGCATCTTTGACATGCTAGTCTCAGCCTCCTTCTTTTTCTCTTTTTCCTCAGGTGCCCATGAGCTTGCAACATTTGCAGGATTGTTTCTATATGTTCAATGCGTTAAATGAAATCTATAATGCATCTCTGCAAAGTATCAAGTTGACCACCTGTCTAAGTTGACACTTATTATCAAGAATTGAACTTATTCTATGTAATAAAAGAGAGCAAAATCTCAATCTGACTATCTGTCTAGCTTGCATGTTGACATTTGAATTTATCTAATAATGTTATTGAAATCTATACTAAACCCTTCGTTTGTTGACTGAGAGAAAAATAATTTAAAAATATTTTAGTATATTAGAATTTTCCTAAATCAGATAAATTGTATTAGAAACGAACTTACAAAAATTGATTATAAGTGGAAAATAAGTAAGAGCTTTTTAATTGATTCGTAAGTATAACAAAACAAACTGCAAAATGTTGACATGAATATAGTGCATTCTCTAATAATGAATCAATGAAAAATATAAAAATATTTTTCATTGATTGTTGTGTACTGTATACTCATCTTTTATTAAACGAATCACTTTAACAATAAGTTCGTGCAATCGATTTTATTTGAACGTTAAATAAAATTTTATAGTGATGCTTAAAAAAATTAATTATATTGATCTACAGTTTGATTAAAAATATAAATACAATGATATAATAAAGAAAAACTGACTGCTTTTCTCTAAGTTGACCTCAAAAACAAAACACTGCAAGTTATCAACTTACACAAGTTTTGCATTAGATTAAAGTCCTTTTATTACTAAGAAAAAAACGTTAATATCCATGGAAAGAGAAACAAATAACTATTTTCAATGTAATGTTCGTGTTCCGAACGTTAAATTCAATGGGACTGATAAGCAACCACGTACGAAGCAATTTCATTGTTGCCGAGTGTTATCTCTGAGTAAATCTCATGCAAAAGGTTTATAATGTTTCGTGATATGCAAAAACTGATGTCAATATTTTCAACTAAAAATTACGGTATGCGTAATATAGTTCTGATTTACATTATCTGCTATGTTGAGAGTCTTATGAATTCTTCTGATAAGGTCTTAACCAATGTTTTCTCATAGGCGATTTCCTACTGTTTATTTTTACTATGATAGCTATATTCTAATATGTAAAAGTGTAAAATAAAATGTTATATCAAGCAAATCTTTTTTAAATAGATTTCGAGTCACCGAGTTTGAATACATTAATTTTAGGCAACATGAATGTTTTCTATATGCGATCTACATGAAGAGAAAATTATGATGTATTAAAAAAAAAGGAAAAGGGGCTAAGCAACATGTTAAGTATACAATCAATAAGAGGGCTGTCTTGTGAAATTGAAGTGATAACTTACTTACAATTCATGTAAGTCATCTTACTACGAATTAGTATATTTCTGGTGTGTATATAATACTCAAAATTTCACAAATTCTAATATTTGCTTAAGAGAAGTTTAATCTTCTCATAAGTATGTTCATTTTCTAGAGAGGCAGGTAAAAATATGACAGAGTTCAGGTATAAAAAAGATAAAATTTATTTTCATATAAAGTTTATTGGGAAATTTCTACTCTATTTTATTTACCAAAGCCTACCATTGTTAGAGACTAAAACTTTTCATAACGGATGAAAGATTCATACCGGTGGTTGTTAACCTAGTGTGGTCCTCACGGAAAATCTCAATTCTGTATTCCATTCTTCGTGACAATTGACAAGAAGGAATGCGAGAAGAATGAGAATTAGTTTTGTCATTCTCACAGAGATTTTAAAACTTAAGGTCGTAAGTTTGTTGTCCAATTTCACTGTCGTTGCTCCCACGCTCACGGTTTTATGTCTTCAGGGCAATAAAGAAGATTAAAGCTCCGAAAAAATAGAAGAAAGTGTTTTGCTGTACTTAGCTTATCTTGACAATAAGAAAAGGAAGTCTAAGCTTTATTTGGGGGAAATCAGTCATGCGTTGCGTCTGGTATATTTCGTTGAGATTCCAAATTTTTTTCAAGCTTTTTTTTATTTCATTTTGACTGTTTTAGATGCAACTATTAATTTACAAGACTGATGCAATAACTCCATTAATATTATGCAAATCACATATTAATTAAATCTGCCTTAGAGTGCCCTCCAGCTGATGTAATCCACTTCTTTACTCTGTTGTAAAAACATCAACAACAATCTTTGAAACCCTCTTTTTATACTGCTGTTTAACTCTGACATCCCTTGTATTTTCTACATCCTCAAAACTTAATTGTTTAGCTAATTTTGGAAACAAAAAGTTTGAAAGATATTTGTTCAACAGTATTGGGGATTTTGTAATTGCCATAACCTTCAGTACCAAAACCTTTGCCAAATGAACAAGGTATAAGGATGTCCAAATCTTGAAGGAAATCTCAACGCCTAAATTCAGCAGCATTCTGAACTAGCACCAAACTTATAAAAATTTGCACAAAATGAGAATAAGGCTTTGATTTTGATAATTTTAATTTTGGTGGAAAAATGCAGCCGCATTAATGATTTTTAAAAAGCTTAAAACTTCTAAAATATTTTAGTTATTTGTCCGTTCTAACGGCCAGATAATTCTTTAAAGTACGGGCAAGAAGGCATGTATAGTTTAAAAATATAGCTTTGTTTCAAGTGTAAGGCACTTAAACTTTCTAATTTTCTTTGTCAAGAGAGCTTCGAAAAATCATATTTTTATCACTTTTTTATCCAAGTAAAAAAAAACAATACAACAGGTGAGAGTTAACCTGGAAGCATGAGGAATGGGTATATAATTAACATAATATTTCAGGAGTTATTAAAATCAATTGTAAAAATTAAATACCGCACCTTGCATATAAATGCTGGAATGTCAGGTTCAGGTTGTGACCTCAGGTTGGGGCCTGGCAGAGCGGCATTACCCACCAAACGCTCTGCAAAGCGTGGCGGTAGCGGGTTCGAATCCAGCTGTTATCCTGGATGTTTCTTCGTGCTGTCCTTCTCTGTGTTATGCTATCTGTCCTTCTATTTCCCAACGGTTTATAAGCCTAAACTGAGCACACAAGCATGCAAATGTATATAATTACAATAAATGAGTAGGAATCTTTTATGTTAAGTATGAACACTAAAATCTTTTTTTGAATGTTAAAGTTAGAAACTTATCAGCAACAAAAACCATCCTTAGCATTGAAAAGATATTAAATTATTACTAACAAGAGAACATCTTGGTGGTTAAGGAAAAATTCCTCTTCAGTTTAATCTGTTGCTTACCAGCTACTGGGAAAATTTTTCGTCAGGAAAAATGAAGTTTTTATCAGAATCTTCACAGTTGCCTAGCAACAGAGTGATTTAATCAAATTTTTACTGAACAATTTATTCCCCCCCTTCAAAACCTACCCTAAGTATCGCAATGTTTCCTTGTTGAATTCCTGCTGGAATCATATAAAAAGTGATTAAAAATTACTTAATAATAAATAAATAAAAAAGGACACTCAAATATTGCAACATTGTATAGAAGGGCATTTAAGAAGTGCAATCTTATCTACTTTATGTTAATATTAAAATTTCGAAATTAAATTCGAAATATAAATCTTCGGTTCTTGTTTAGAATGGCTTGTATTTTACAAAAAGATAATTTTTAATTCATAAGAACAATTTTACTTTTATACATTCATTTACAAATTTGAAAAGACACTGTTTTGATATAGTACCCTTTACAGTGAATAAATTCAAAGAGTTATGTAAAAACAAAATAGACTTTTGATGACTTTCTGAATTCGCTGAATTTGTGATACCTTGCTTTTTTTATTTCTCTGAATACTAATTTTAATAAGTTAAATTGTAAAAATCAAACACAACTGAAGTAGATTTTATTTTGATCAAAAGATAGTCCTACACGCATCGGAAATCAATCAATAAGTTTCATCTATTCAAAAAGTTTATTAACGTATATCAAACTCTAGCATTGTTGCAAATATCGAAACGCAAACAATTCACCACGTTATGTACGCAAGAAATTGAGTTTCCGATTTTGCATGTTGCTACTAATGAAAATTAATTAAAACAAATCTAACAACTCTGAAGACTTTCCGGGCGAAATCATTCGATGACTTCCTAGTAGCGATCGCTTAGTCTTGGCTTGAAGTGTTATGGAATCTGATTCTTTGAAAGAAGACGTGCGCATTAAATTAGAGATTAAAACCCATTGAACCGTGAAAAGATATCCTTTGTTGATGCCGGAAAATTAAAGAGCAGATAAATATTGCCGGTAATCGGGCATGCAAGTACTAATTAAGTGTGCACTCTTTATGAATGCGCTGGATCGGTTCATAGGCAAGCATCGAATCTGCGTTACGTTAATTGACAGGAAGTAAAATATTCTTGGAAATGGTTTTTTTTACATCCTTCATGTAACAAAAAGATTTTAAAAGGTAAAAGAAACGTATGCTCCAATTTCCGAAATCAATTATGTTAAATGAATTATTTTTAGTTTCGCGAATGTCAATTGTAGCTTGTGGATGACTGTTAACATTCTTATTGATTTATTTAAAATGCGTCTTGGAGCGTTGTTTCTCTCCTTTTTGATTCAAATGTAACTAATTTAGAATGCTTTAATTTTATTTAAAAGTTTTGAAAAAATAAACTGCGATATTAAAGATGTTCGTTACCAAGATAAATAATTTTTTCGCCAGGAAAAGTAAAATAAAAACAGTTTCAGTGAAACTTCAACAAAAACTATTAAAGCTTTAATTCTAAACTGCAAATCTTATCGAAAAGGATTCTCTGAACTTAAAAATGAGCGAATAGCTTAAATATTTTAAAAGTATTATCTCTATGCATTTAATTCGTAATGTGCTATTAAACTTGCAACTGTAAAATACCCAATATTCAGAATGTTGAAATTTTTACATCTTAATATTTAGTAATCACTTTATTTAAATGTTTACCGGTATTATATGGTTATAAGCATATATGGCAACGTTACTTTTAAAAAGTAACGAGTAAAAGTACAAGTATTTTTAAAAAAAGTAACGAGTAAAAAGTAAAAAGTTCTTATTTTAAAAAGTAACGAGTAAAAAGTACAAGTAAAAGTACAAGTACTAAACAAAAAAAGTAACGATTTAAAAGTACGTTTCTAGGAAATCGAACCTAAAATTTTATTGAATAATATTCTTATGTTCTCTAATGCTTTTGCAAAATTGTTGTTATTTAATTAATTATTTTTAATTTTGAAAGTTATGGACATTTATTTATTTTTAAATTCGGAAGAATATTATAATATAATTTTATAATATAATCGTATAATATAATTTTAATATCAAACTTTTTATGGATTTGCACGAAAAAGAAATTTTATCTATTTATTTTAATTTTTAGTTTATTTTTATTTATTTAAATTACCATTGATTTAAAATTGTTTTACTTTATAGAAACGCGTTTTAAAAGCACAAACATAAACAAAGCAAACATGAGATTTCAGAAAGCTTTGTGATCTTTGAGCTAGTAAAAAATAATTGAATGTGCAGTATAAGTTGAAACAGAACAGTCTACAATTTTATTTGTAACAATGGCTAATGCTGAAGTCATGCAAGAAAATCGTTTTCCGAACATTTCTGCCTAACGGAATAATTAAAATTTGTAAATGAATTTTAGTATCAGCGGCTAAATTAATAGTTTTCAAGAGTTAAAATAGTAATTATAATAGCTTTCAGTAGCACAAATAGTTCTGAAGTTCTTAGAGATTTGACTGGGCATTGTTTGACAAGGTCGGGCATAAACATAATTTTAGTAAAAAATGTACTAGGTAAAAATGTATTTAGTAAAAAATGTATTAAGACAAAAATTGTATTATTAGTGAGTTCAAACAGAAAATTGAAAAACGTAATAACAAAATCCAAAATTTTTTATTTAAAATGTATTAAAAAAATGCATGAAACTCGAAAATGAATGAAAATAACTTGCTAATTAATATTTTTATTCATTTTGCAAAATAATTACATTTCCGAAGCATTTTTTTTTTCAAAAAGCTTACCGAGTTTTAGAAAAAAGTAACGATTTCATTCGACATTTCCGTTACAAATACTTGTACTTTTTCCCTAAAAAAGTAACGAAAGTACAAGTAAAAGTACTAAATTTAAAAAGTAACGAAGTACAAGTAAAAGTACGTACTTTTTACTTGTACCGGCGGTACAAGTAACGAAAGTAAAAGTACTGCCATATATGGTTATAAGTGTGCAGCTTGCAATGAGTTCAGGTTTGTCTTTTTAACTTCGGATATTATGATAAGCCCAAACAATGCAACGTTGGTGTGACTTTCCAAATATTAGAAAACTATACAAACACTTTTTATTTTGTCTTTATATTGACATTTTCCATTTTCATTGTCAAGAGAGTGCTGGCAAATGATGAAAAAAATCTAACAGTATGTAGCAAGTCGTTAACAGTTATGAACTCAGACCAGTTACAGAAACAATGTATTCTCTAAAAACGGTATTTGAAATAAAGACAGTCTCTGAAAAACAACCTTAAATGAAGAAAAAAAATTAATATAACTTAAGGCTGTCGAGGAGAATGGCGTAAGTCAAAACAGCTCCAACGATGACAAAAATAACACTTCGCTGTAATGGCATCACTTTCCAGGCTGTCAGATGGACGTCTTTTCGTACAAAAAGTAACAAATTTCTGTAATGCTTTGACAGATTTTCATATTTCCCTCCTATTTTATGCACTAAGGTGTGAATTTCTGATGCTGATTCTGACATCCAAGAAGCTGACAACGTAATAAAAACAAATGCTACAAACTGATTTATACTAGAGCAGAGTATTAGCTCTTTAAGCTGCCTGCTAGGCACAACTTCTCCGTGGATAAAAATGCATAAGCAGTAATGTACCATTGCTGCAACAATAATAATTGTTAAAAACACTAAAAACGATAGTTCATTATCTATATTCTCAACTAAAGAAGATAGTCTAATGTATCTTCGTCTAAAATTGTTGAAATCTACCAATCGTTCAACTGATAGAGATTTTTTCAGATTTTCAAACAGCATTTTTAACTGGTAACAGACTGAAACGTAATAAAAAGCAAAGCAATTCAAAGGAAGTAACAGACAACTTGCGTTCACAATTGACACTACGGCTCCAATTATAGAATCTGATCGTAGACTCAACTCAATATTACACTTGAAAATCCATAAAGTAAGCATCGTGCTCGATGAAATCCACAATATAATAAAAACCTTGAATTTCAGGCTTAAGAGAAACAGACCTCTTTTAAAACATGCGGCTATTGCCACTAGTCGATTATATTTCAATATTATGGCACACCGAAATATAATGAGGGTCAAATTAGACGCGAAATAACTGAAAAATAATAGTGCTATTAGGTCGTTTTTAATGATGATAATAGTTGAGCAACTTGCAGTTATAACTGGAATAAGCATTATTGTTGTCATTATAATCTTCAAAAAGATGCGTTTTAGATGGTTTTTTGAAGCAATGTCTGTGGAAAATATCAACGCCAAAAAAAGAAAATTGAATATGATTTTATAAATATTTTTCATCTTGTTAATGGATTCTTGCACAATTTTAATCCTTGGTGACTTTCTTAAGCTTCCTAAATGTAACGCCTATCTCCGTGTATGTTTCAATTGTTTTTGTAGAACGATGTTATGCAAAAATCAGAGTAAAATATTTCCAACAATTTAAAAACTATATTATTTCACATTTAATTTTTTCTTAATAAACAAAAATCATTCATATCTTTTCAGCTCGTGACTTTGGCATGCGAGAGGAAATCAATCTATTCTTAGAGATTCTCTTGTACGTCTGCTTAATACATTTGCAAATAGTTCGAAAAACCATTGCAGGGTCATGACCTTATATTCATTTTATGAAATTGTCGTTTATAATTCTCGCTACCAAACACATTTTAAATTCGAAAACCCAGAAAGGATAAAAAAATTAAACAAATTTTGATAATCCCTTGGCTGCAGGTTTTAACGATTTATAGGCAATGCATGAACTGCTTAACTTATTTTAGCGAAGAATATTAAAACAACTACATCTTACTTGCTTGCATCGCAAGAGTCTATGCACATTTGGAGATTCATTCCCTCTGTTGCACATTCCTTATCATTCTAAATTGTTTTAGAAAATTTTATTTTGATAAGGCTATTTTTTTTTATCTCCATTTAGAACTCCAAATTGTCTTTCAAAAATAAGAAGTTGATTATTTTAATTATTACGTGTCCATATTCTTCAAAACTGCTTATTTCCAACCATAAATACTGCAACAAATTTGATAATAAAACCCCTTCAGTAAATATTCTATAATTTATTCAAACACCGGACATAAAATGATGCCATGAATATTTTCCTATTATACTAAACATCTGAATATCAGTCATTTTCCTGTTAAGTGTTAGGTTAATTTTTTTAACAAATATCTGGAAAAAAAACACCAATACGAATAAAAGAAAATTGAATATAATTTTATAAATGTTTTCAATCTTATCAATAGACTCCTGCACATTCCTTGATGACTTTTCAATTTCTGGAAGAAAAAAAATAGAACGGTAAACGCAAGCAAATTTTCAAAATTATTAAAAAACACTACCATTTTACAATTACAATCATCAAATAACTTTTTTTTCTTAATTATTAGTGACTTTTAAAGAATCTTGAACTAAGACGAATAGTTCTCTTCATTTAAATTAACTAGTTTTTTATTAATTCAAAAATGTGATTACATTTAAATACTTGTTATCTACTCTCTCTGAATCACAAAGGAACGAGGTAGTGGTTGAAGTAACAACTATCTGAAGAAAAGAGAAATTTTTCCGTTTCAAATTTGCTTCCTATTAAATACTGTCATGTAAATAAATTATATAAATTATAATAAAGATTTTAATCATTTTTATAAATTGTGGTTTTGTATCTTTCCTATAACAAAAACACAGATACAATTGAATATTTACTTCGTTGCCAAAGTAACCGAAGTTATTACCTTATACGAATAAACTTACTATCCAAAAATTTATTTGTAATGTCTGGTAAAGAATAGCAACTCTTGCGTCATAAACAACGACTATCTAAAATGTTATTTATTTTTTGAAATATTGTTTATTGGTACTTTGCAGTAATCTACAGTATAATTGAATTTTTTTCTAAAGAATAAAGGACCATATCGGATATTACCTTTTTCGAAACACCGAAAATATTATCAATAACTTAAAATATAAATGGTATTGAATGATTCTATAACAATGCGGCATTATAATTGTTTTGTTACTAGAAAGCGGTTCTGTACAATTGAATAATATTAATAACTATAATATTTATCGATTTACTCTTCGACCTAAAATTTTATTTAACACATTTTTCATACTTTATTTTGTATTAATCTTGGTCAAAATTAGTGAAAAAGGTAATATTTAGTATTTTAATAATTTATGATTATGAAATACTGCATGAAACACCCAAATCTCCCAAACACAGCTCGCTTCCTAACAATATTTGTTCGTAATTAGAGTGTCAAAAAATATTTATATAAAGGGTACCGGGGTTCCATCAAAGGGTAAATAAGATAATAATGATTAAATACTAATTATAGAAGAAAGTATGTATTAGTTTGGAATATTTATCGAAATTCTTTTGTTGATTTTTATTTTGCACCCTTAAAGTTTCAAATGAATGTTTTATATACAATCTCTGTGATTTGAATCGGCATAGTGTATTTTTTTATGAAATGGTGTAAAATTATTGCTAACTACAAAACATAAGAGACGTTCCTTCTATAAATTTTAAGATAATACATATTAAGACTATCGAAAAATCAAACGGTAACTTTTATTTTAAATCTATGTGACTGTTAGCTTATTTTTGAGAGAGAAAAAATGATATCCATTTGTGGTTTCTGATCGACATAAAATGCGGTAAATACATTTCTGAATTTTAATGTATTACAAAGAATTTTTAAGTTACCTAGTGTACGGGAGAATTCAGATTACAAATGAATTCCTGAATCAAGTATCGGGGGAAATTTGCTTTCGTGGAGGACTATTTTGATGAAACTAGCTCGCGTTTGCGTTACATAGGGAGGAAAACTACGAAAACTTTCCACAATCAGTGTGACGGCAAGAAGACTATAACCCTCAATATAACCATATCATTAGCATAACCATATTATAGAGCAAAATGGTCGATACTATGGCTCTAGTTAAACATGGTTCATTTTATTTAGGTTGTACAAGACTTTGGTTCTAAATTCCGATATTATGATTATTTTTCTGAGTGTGAAGGTTCCCTAGGTGAACAATTGCTCTGAAGAATTAGAAGGATGCTTTGAAATTTTCTAAATATCGATTAGAATTTACTATAAAATTATTTTTAGACGCTTTAAAAATATTCAATTTTATAGAAATTAATTGCGGAATCTGAACTGTTATTGTTAAGAATTGGGGTTCAATCCCTAGCTTGGAGCCCACCCAGCGTCAGATCGATGGATACCAGCTGGTCTAGGAAGTAACAGTGACCTGTGCGCAATGCTGGCCACATTGCCATAATCATACAGTTGGTCACGAAATTGTGAATCCTTAAGATCCATGACCCCCTGGCCCACAACGGGATGCTGCGGGAATCCTCCACTTTTTTAATTGAAGAATCATTTAAATATTGAAGTCTGTATCAAAATAAGTATAATTAAAACATGCTTTTTCTGTAATTTAAGGGCCGATCTGAAAGTGTATCTCAACAAAAATTAAAAACCAACTGTTTAAAAAAAATTTTAGAGATAAGATTGCAATGATAAGTGTTTTTATTGCGAAGTGGGCGTTAATACAGAAAATTTAGAAACTCGTTATCTTGTAGTGAAAGCGATGAGTGATATGAGGATTATTCAGGTTTATGAGTGGACACATTTAAAAAAAGATAGTATCGAATTTACAACTTCCTGAATCTCAGTTTCTTCTCTTTTTTCACATCAAAAGAGTAACTCAAATCTTTGTCCTATTTTTTTCCCCTAGCTATGTTACCATGAAAACAAAGGCAAACCTTACTTTTGTTGCCAGCCGATTGTTGTGACGTATTAGAGGGTCACATATTTTGCATGATTTACGTGAGGCATGGTCATATTCAAGCATTCTTTTCTTAGACTACACCCTAGTTTATAAACTGTATGCTTGGCTGCTTTTTCACTAAAAATCGGCGAGCGTTGATCGTTTTATATAGAATTTTTTTCCCAAAAGGTGTTTAAGAGATGAAATGATACACTTTATTGAGCAGGGAAATGATGGATATTTTTTTATTAGAAAAAAAAAAGCATTTTATCGTATAATGTGATAAAAATATCATTTCGTTTTATTCTATAGAATTCAGCGTTCACTGTGAATGACGTTTGAAATTTCATGCGTGATTCAATTGATAAATTTCACGGAAATGTTTCTATTAAAAACTTTCTCTATTTGTATAATATTTAAAATGATCTATTTTTACTTCATTTTAGAAACATTTTATTAATTTGAAGAGAGATGACTACATATTTCGTTATCACTTTATTAAAAACTTGAAAAAGGGACCATTAAATTACTCAGCCCATCTTTGGGTGGGGACTTATTATGATGTTGAGGTATTTGTGTAAAATCTCATCAACTGGGAGGTTTATGCGCGCATTTCACCAAATTGACACCAAGTCGTTTCATATTGTAAGCAATGCATTTTTAATGGGAATTAAAGCAAAACAAAAAACAAAAAAGAAAAGATTTAAAAAGAATTTCTGCTTTTTTAGAACATACGATAAAAAAAAAATTTGGTGCGATTCATTGCGAAATAACTCAAAATAAAAGTACTTTAAATTCATTACATTATAAATCCTTTCACCAAACCTTAAAACACTTTGAATTCATTATACCTCAAAAAGAAAAAATATATATTATTTCATTATTCATTCATAAAAAATATATATATTCATTATTGGCGGAAAATCATTTTGTTTGGAGATATTGTTTGGTCAAGTTATAAATGGTCGACGAAATTATACACAAGAATGGTTATTGAGAATTTTCCTTTTTTCACCTGGACTAATCGAAGTGTACCTGGATAAAGATAAATTCATTACCCTCCTTAAAAGTGAATATTTGTTTTTCTTGTGTAGTTTTTGAAATTGTTCATTTCTTAATTAAAATTTGAATAATTTATAATGACTCAGATAAAATAAAAATAATAACATTTGGTACATTTTAAAGTGAGGGGATCAAGTTGAGGGTATTTTATTATAGACTATGTCAACCTTCAGCTATCAAAAGTTACCTCTAGATCGAATCGAGTAAACATGTCTTATATACTAGTGAATTGGTATTTAATATTTGTAGTGGTAGTTATACCACAAAGTCACTCAAAATAGTTATCTCAGTTTTTTTTAGAAAGTTTAGGGGACTCTTTTAGACTTCCTTTATTCAGCTTTAATTGTTTAAGAAAATTTTCTTTTATGATAAGTAAGTTAAATTTTTAAAATTATAAAATATCTTTTTTTTACCTCTTATTGACTTACAATGTCTTAATTTCTGTTCAGAAATAAAAATATACACAAGAAACTGATAAATAAAAGAAAATATACTCTAAATAGGATACTTGAGAGCGGGTAGCTAAATGTGGTATTCAAAAATGATTTCCATTATATTTTTTAAAATCATATTTGTCAATTTTCCATAAAATATTGTGAAATGTTGCAGCATTTTCTGTATCCCTATAAAAACTGGAATTAATTCTGGCTAATAATTATTTATTTTTATGTTACCCTTATTAATTACGAGTATTTAATGAATTAGTAATGCACAACTGTAAAATATTTATCCTTTCAATATCCCACAAATAAAGTTAAAGTTTTAGTCTTATCCAGAGTTGATTACCATAAATTTTTGAAGTTTTACAATATGTTCTTAGATCTTGAATGACAACCACGACCTTCCCTTTATGAGCTATTCAAATGAAACAAGTAATTTGTAGTTCTATTTTGAAATGTCATCGAATGTCTTAAAACAAAATGTTAAAAATATTCTGAGGCTAGTTGTGGTTAAGTCTAATTTACTTCGACATTGTTCACTGTAAAATAATTTTATGTATTATATTTTTAAAAAAAATTTACTCTTCTCTGCAAGGGAACGAATCTATATATTCGTACTTCTCGACAGCTGCATGTTTACTTACGACTTTACATCAACAAAAAATAATAATAATAATAAACGAAAAGATCCCCCCATCGTAGAAGAGTAACTCGTGTTACGAGAACGAGGGATATTTTAAGAATTGCACAACAAGGCCCATGGAGGTTTTTTAATGAGCTATTTTATTGAAAAATCTTATAAGTATATACTGCTTACTGTTGATAAAAGAAATGTTGCATAGCTGGATTGAATTGAAAGTTAGAGAAAATATTAGTTTATTCGTTATATTTTGTTCTTTTTCACGTTTCAGAATGTATGAGAGAAGAAAATTGAATTCCTGTTTATAAATAATCATTTTTTTAGTACATGCTCATGTAGTATTCCCTGGAATTATAACCTCACTATGTTCTTCGCCATCTTTAGATCAATTATTTAAATTGTTGAAAACTTTGAATTCTTATTTTTTTATCTCTACAGGTAATAATTACATTTTTAAATCAATAGATAAAGCCAGAAGTTGTTACTTTTATATAAAATTTTGTCTGTAAACCGACCATAGATTGCAATATAACAGTACACAGAATTTCCAGCACGAAATAAATAATAATTAAATCCCCTTTAAACTATTAAAATGAGCTTCTTAACCCCATGATTTACTCTTTAGGTTACAGAAAAAGTTATGGACGTTTTATTTGGTCGAGATATTTCATTTTAAATTAAAAAATTAAATCTGTAACTAGACGATAAACTTAAGAGATTTGTTGATTCAAACGTGATTTTTAAAGATTATTTATTGCTGTAAAGTATTCCTATTTGTGATTGGTTATAAAAATATTAAATATTTATGGTCGAAAATTATTAACCTATTGTTCAAAGAATTATTAAGATCTAACTTTTATATACATATGGTTAGGGTTTAACAAAGGAGCTGTTAATGTTATAATGTTTTAACGCTAGAAAAGCGGTCTTTTTTTCATTAAATAAGTCACTCTTCAAACTTGTATGAATAAATTGTGAATTAATAACTTGTTATTTAGCATGTGATAAATAAATTGTTATTGAGCATTAGAGTTAATATATAAGTCGAATCGTAACTGTGTACTAGATATAGTTTATAAATAATGACTCTTAAGGTTTATCAAGATTAAGCCATTTTGTAAAAGATCAGAATATGAAAATGAACAATTTTATTTGCTTCCTTCCCTCTTTGTAATGTTAGATTTTCAAGGTGTTTACCTTCTGGCAAATGGGTTCTATGGTCCAGCCAGAGTTTTGCACTGTATAACCACTTCTGGATCTTGGGCCTTTTATTATCTCTTATGCAATGAATTTATTCTAGTATTAAATGTTACAATGTTGAAGAGGTTTATTGAATGTTACAAATAAACTTTTAAATGTTTATCTGTCAATTATGTGAACTCTCAGAGAGAGAGATTGTGAAGTTAAATCAATTTTCAGTGAATGTATTGTGACACTCTTGTGTATTCAAGGTGAAATAGATAATCGTCATTTATAACCTTTTTTTGTCATAGTTAAAATTAATTTTTGAAACTTAAATCAAATATTATAACCAATGAAATTTTTGTTTTTTAGAATGGAGGAAGTCTACGTCATCCGCTTGCGGGGAGTACCTTCAACATCAACTTCAGAATCTTCATCAGCTGTTGACACAAATGATCTCATTCGTGGATCAGTCCTCGGTCTAGGCGTTCTACACTGCATATTTGGAATCCTGGTACTCATCTTCGGTGCCCTCAAGACGACACTGGAGCACGAACCTCCCGCTACAGTTTTCGGAACCTTATTTGGCCCGGTTTTTGTCGCCACTGGCCTATCTGCTATTATGTCCTGGAAGCGTCCTTTTCGCAAACTCAAAATTAAAGTCTTCTTCGGTTTCTCAGTCATTTCTTTACTCAGCTCCGCGACATTTCTTGGATTTTGCTTATTAGGTGTTGTCTATTTTCATAGTGTTCCACGTGTGTTTGGCGAAGGAGCTCACGTGACCGCCAATGCTATAATATCAGCTCTTGGCGAGATGATTGTCGCTGCTCTGTCAGTCTTGACCGCTGGCAGTGCAGTTTGGAAATGCTTGCAATGCGGTGCTTTTCGACCAGCAAATCTACAACAGCAGTCTACCCGTCAAAAAGTCATCGTCAAAACTGACATAGTCGGTGGTCAGTCAGCCGCTGAAATGCAGGGGGCACTCCACGAGGAAATGGTTCGTCATGTTAGCCCTCACTGTATTATTTCTTTGCGCGCCACAGATGAGCAAAGAAATGTGATTAAAAAGGTCCAAGAGTACCTTCATTCTCAAGATGAGCTTAGTTTTACGTTTTCTGATCCCAGCACATTACATGATGAACAAGATTTGGGTGTCGACTCTCAAAACTGGCGAAATGATGTTATGTCTGTGAGCTCGAACAACGGCATTCAAAATATTGAGCAGAATGATCAGAACACAGATAATATTTGTCAGAACTGTGCTAATAACGATCAAATTAGAGACCAAAGTATTCAAAACAAAGATAAAACTGTTCAGAAGACTGATACATTGCCAGATGACAGCATACCATTATAGTTTTTTAATCAGATAGTATGCTTATAATAAAATAAAGCTCTGTGATAGTTTTATTGTCATAGAAATTTTCTGGGCTGATGTGCCATATTCGAAGTTTCTATTAAATGTACCGATTTGTATTGTTTTAGTGGAATATCATTTCAGTTGTACTAATTTACATAAAATTTTGTGTAGTGAAATTTACTTTGTATGATACATATTGTTTAAATGTTGACAAAAATGGCACCAATACACAATTGTTCGTTTAATAAAGTGTTTTTGAAATTTTAAAAGTTTTTTAAGTAACGAATGTATCAAAATTGTACAGGGACGCAATATGATCTGTTCCAAGATTGTTGTTCCAACGAAATTATTGTTCCATTGGATAAATGCAAGTTAATCGTCCCCATTTTTTCCATTCTATGCATTCCTACTTCCATTTTGAGTCAGAGGCAGTTGGTAGAAATATTTAATTTTATTACTTCGTATGCGTGTAACATTTTAAGAATCTGATGCCATCATTAGCTTTTGTGCTAACTTAGTACTCAGACCACTCGTATCAATGTCATAAAGTTTCTTTCTTTAAATAAAAGTTGTCGATGTGCTTCATTAAAAGTTTAAAAAGCTCCCTATTTTTGAACATTTTGTTTAAAACTTTGCTCAGCAGAGAGAAAGTTTTATGATTATCCAGTAAAACGTTTAATTATGAATAACCATATGAACTAGTATTTTTTTTTAATAAACATCTAAGAACTGACATTTTTATTTTCTTTTTCAAAAATAAGAAACAGTGATGAGTCTACAAAGGTATCTATGTTTATTATGTATCTTTGCATACTTATTAAGCATTTATTATTATTATTACCTTTGCCGGTTTTGAAATTATTTAGAATTTTTTTTATTTTTCCGCAAAACATAAATTAGCGTTTAAAAAAAGAGCCTGTGAAGATCATAGTTGTGGAATGAATTCATATAGACTAGAACGAAAATTAGGTTATAAATTTGTGTTTGTTTTGTTTAATGGCTGATATCTTAGAAAAAAAAGTTAATTCCATTAGTAGTTAAAAATTAGTATTCCATTAGTATTAAAAGTTAATTCCATCCATAACTTGTAGCGCTAATTTTTTTTTTTTTTGCTTTATTTTTTGCCAGGTTTTAATTTTACTTCCATTTATTTTTTATTTATTTCCAATTTTTTTAATATAAATAAACTATATTTGCATCAAATTTTAAAAGTAAATATTTAGTTGCATATTTAATATTGGAAACAAACTTTAAATGTAATTTGTCATTGAAAATACTATATCACGTCGAAAAATTCAGGAAAGCTTAAAATTATACTTGCAGCTAGAAAATTATAACAAAATTTCCCGGTTGTTCTTATCGTCGGCTATTTACAAAGAAACACTCCCAAGCAGAACTTTTATAAGTATACAGGTTAAGTTTTACAGGTATTATTGTAGAAAGACTGATGGAGAATCCACAACCTGAAAAAAATGCTGCTAAATTTAACTGGTAAAGCTATAAAAAATTAATAAAAATCGATATTTTAAACTCCAAATGCAACCTAGCGTGATGAGAATCAAAGAAGAAAAAAAGAAAACTCCTATTTTCAAAATTAAGTATTCAAGTTTTCTCTGTGGGATTTGAAATTTGTGGGAGAGTAATTTTGCCTCCAAAACTATTTGAAATCCGATTAAAATATACATTTTGTATTTCATAGTGCATTTTCACTTATTCTTTACACGAAGTTAAGCGAACAAGCAAGAAGCTTTAATTTTTTCATGTGTTTCCGAAAGAATAGTTTTTACATTTTTTTTAAAAATCTAATCAGCATTACTTTCTTATTTTTTCCTTATAAGTAAAGTGTGTTTGGTGAAACATGTCCTTTTTTGGTTTTTGTGCTACTAAACCCTACATTCAACTCACTTCCTTATAAGTAAAGAGTATACGCTATTTTATTGAAAAGTATTGTTGGTGGAATTGTTTTTTTAAACTTCTATTTTTTAAAAAAATTATTGTTAACGACTTACAAAAAATTTTTTTTTTCATAATAGATAAATATTTTCAATAAGGTATATCTAGTTTTCTATTCAGTATTTTTAGTACACAAAAATAAAAAAATTGCCAAGTTTTGATAGTTGTAGGATTTCAGGAACTCTAACTATATTTTCAATATTATTTTGCTCCACTATATATATATTTATCTAGCATCTAAAAATTTCAGTGTTTTGCTTGAGAACGTTTTTATGTTAGCAGGTCCCGTACTAGCACTCAATTAAGTAACCAATCAATCATAAGGATATAAATATAGTTTGGTCATCTTAAGTAGTTCTATATAAAATGTCATACTACATCTTTTTTCCATTTTAAACAAAACTTTAAAATTTCGTTTTTTTTTCTTTCCTCATTTGTGAAATATTTTGATTTTTTCTCCTCAATCTTGCCTATTTTTTTAAGTCATTTAATCTATTTATTTCAATAGTTTTGTCTTCCTATCGATGCTTCTCTAAAAAAATTATTTTCTCTATTATGGTACGCCAACATTTTTACGTCAATTTAAAATTGAAAGATTAAAGAATTCGATATGTGATTTTTAGAAATTTACTCATTAAAAGAATAAAGAAATGGGTATTAAATGGTAGAAGGACAAAACAACTAATTATTCAAGTAGATGTTTACTATTTTAACAACTTATTAACTTGTGCTCTACGTCATTCTTTTAGAATGGTATAACAATAACTCTTTTACAACCAATCTTCAACTAACGTTAAAATTTCGAAGAGAAACCGCTTCCGTTCGTCAGACTCAAAGTTCGCAGCGTTCAAATGGTTTAGTGGCGTCATCTATGGTAATGTATGTAAACTAATCTAAAGAGAGATTAACCAAGAAAAATACTTTTTTAAGTTTTTAGAGAAATTTAAGTAATTTTTAATTCGGTGGCAATTTTTACATTTACACAATGAAATTTTCTCAATTAATTTCAAGAATTCGCTTATACATATTTTCAATTATTGATTTTCTGAAAAAAATTTTAAACTTAAGTTTTGTGCATCAAATTTTAATTTGTAAATGAAAATTAGGAAAAGAACTTACAATATTTTAATTAGTAAATCATGATTTAATATGAGAGCATGAAAACTAGTTTTATTAGGATTCCAAATTCATACTTTTTTTTTCTCCTGATATTAGCTTAAACTTGAAAATTCAACTTTTGACTTCAATTTAAATTTCTGACGAAAGGGATTCAATGTGGGACATTAGTATAAAAAAAATAAAAAAAGTGCAATAAATTGAAGCTTATCTTTAAAACAAAGTATTTATAGTTGACATGACTTTTGGGGTAGCAAGTATCTTCTCTCCACTTACAAACGTCCTTGATTGCAAACGTATACATCGTACATTAAATAATTAATAATAATTTTCTACTTTTACGAATGATAGATTCACTATTTAGTCTCCAAGGTTTATGAAATAAGAGTAAGAAAATAATATATAAGTTAAAAAATTGTCTTGAAATAACTAATCAATAAATTTAACTGTTTTTAATATTTTTTCATATGAGACTACTTTACCTCGTCTAAACTATTCCTTTTTTTTTTTTTTTTTTTTTTTTTTTTTTTTTTGGTCAGACATTACAGAAAGATATGATAGAATAGATTTTTTTAGGAAATGTTTAAACCAAATAATGAGATGTGGCAAAATTTTTTATAAAAAAAAAAAAAAAAAGGAAAAGAAATTTTAACAATTTTAAGCTACAATAAAGTAAATTTATATAGACATTTTTAAGACCCTAGGTGTGATTAACACCTGCCTTCATGCTTCTGAAATTCCATATCAGGTGAAAAAATTACTCTTCAATGCAGTTGTAATAAAATTGGAAAATTTTTTAGTTCATGATTGCAGTCATTGTTTGAAACTCTTTTTCATCATCATAATTAGCCAGACAGCCTAGTGCCTATCTTTGAATTTTTCCCCCTCTGCGTCTGTGTACAAATGGTTAATTCGAATGTTAGTGATGCTTAGTAAATTAATTTTTTAATGCAGAGTTATCGTTGATTCAATAAATATCAATGTGATGATAAAGATTACTAGCATAGAAAATTACGTGGTTTACCTGGAAACTTTTCTGAATTATTTTAATTTTATACCCCTACCAGCGGACGAAGCTTACATTCTTTATTAAGATAAATTTTTATGTCCATTGCTTGAGAATTTTAAAAAAACAAATTGCTATATAGCACATTTAGAATTTAATAAACTTTTATTTGTGGGAATTAAAAATTTGTTTTGTACGATTTTTTCCATAGATGGCAGCATCATCTCTCATTAGTATGAAAGTCAAATACTAGATGGCGGTAGCGTTTTATTTTGAAAAATTATTTTACTGTTCAATTTGATAAATGGGGTTTCTGTATTTAACGCTGACATCTGGTTAGGTTATAATAAATTTTTAATAACTGATGAGGAATAGGGAAGCAAAAAATTAGAAGTAAACTACAATTATTTTGAAAATTACAGTTGAATTATTTTGTACCAAAGGAACATATAAGTACTTATACTACTGAATTTAAGTTTTTTTTTTTATTTACTTCATTAATTTTTGCAAAGCAGTTGATATTTTTTCTATTAACTTTGATTAACTTCAGGTCAAGATTAAAATATGAACTATATTTTACGTGTTAGAAATAAAAATTATTTTTTTGAAGACATTTATAAAGAATATTTAGAATTACTGTAATTTTTTTCGATTTTTTTTATTTACTTCATTAATTTCTGCAAAGCAGTTCATATTTTTTTTATTAACTTTGATTAATTTCAGGTCAAGATTAAAATATGAACTATATTTTACGTGTTAGAAATAAATAAAAAAATTTTGAAGACATTTATAAAGAATATTTAGAATTACTATAATTTTATTTCGCACTACATTCAATTTGGTTCTCCTTCACTCAAAATTCAATTGATGGAAATTTAAAATAAATAATATATAATTTTTATAGATAAATTTAAGCATAATTCGATTATTCCCTCTTATTTTCCTAAAACGTCAAATATAGTTAACTAACATTTCACAAATTTTTTTCAAAAATAAGTTTAGAATTGCTATTGATTATTACCATTAGGACCCATCTTTTTTTTAAATACTACATAAGCTGATAAGGATAAATTATTTTTAATAATCTTTATATGTATCTTCATAATATTTATTATCTTCAGCACTACTTTCATGTCATGGGACTCGCAAAGACTCGTCTTAAAGCTTAATTATTTAATCTATTGTTATTTAGAAGGGAAAAAAAGAGAAAAACAAGACTAAAATGGGACTAGTTTTAATTTACCAAGTCTCAAAAAAATAATTTTGTAACTTTTATAAAAGTTTTTTTTAAATCCTAGTGATTACTTGAAAGACTACTTTCAAGTATGCATAGTTTTTAATTAGAATATTTGAAGTTGTTCTGGAAATGTTGAGGTTAACTTTAAATATGATTTGCAATAATTTGCCTACTACTACGCATAGAAAAAAGAAATTAAAGAATTCTTATGACCTAATAAAAGTGTGTTGAAGTTTTGAAATGATTGCAAAATTAAACTAACTTTGTTTACCTCAATTTTAATTACACTACCACTTTAAGTATTGAAGGAATTTATTATGTTTGTCTCGTTTACTATGCATATATTGTATCAGGGTTTATATAAAACCTCACATGAAAATTCAACAGTGCAACGAAAAAGAAACTAACTGAATATGTCATCGGTAGTATAAAAATGCTCGATTATGTAAAGCATTATAACTGAACTGAAGACTATTCTGGAGTGGGTTACTTTTTCAACATCTCTCTGGTGAGTAGTAAAAATTGAAAATAACATAATTTCGATATTCAAGGTTGTTATGTTTTTGATACGCCTTCCTCATAATTGATTTGTCAGATTTTGACTTCTGTTTCTCTTCTCTTAAAGAATTATTTGCGGCCTTTAATGTGTATTCTTTGATAAAATATTTGACAAAGATTCTAACAATTTAGTATTAAAAATGTTCAAAAGCAATCAAGGTTAGTACACATAATCTTCTCGTAATCTTTTTTCGTTCCAAAATGACAGTTTGTGACCTCACAAGCTTAACTTTTGAACTAAGCCATTATTTTCTCGATTCGCTGTTAAATTCTATAAAGCTAGAATAATATTAAGACTATTTAAATACAACTTTACCTAATGATCTTTAGTATTTTTTTTTCTATACAGGTAATACCTAGATGGAATATTTATTTAATAATGTTTTAAATGCATTTAAAAAAAAAACTTATTTCATTTTCATTTAATCATAATAATTCTCTCATAAATAGAAATTCAGTATATTCAAGAATGCTTACACAATTATAAAATTATTTAAATAAATTTCAAGTTTTCCCTAGCGAAATCTTATATGTGAGGTTATTAGTAATAAATAAAGCTTCAATAAAACCTCTAAATAGAAATACATTCTATTAGTATTTAATGTGTGGACAAATTAAAACATAAATCTGAGACTTCAATATAATTGTTAATACATGAAGAACCTTGTAAGATGTGATAGCTAAAGTCCAGTGAGCTTGTGCCATTAAAATTAATTGAATTTACTTTTAAAAAAATATGTGCACTTGTGTATTTTCTTTCATTAAGAGTTTAATTTTAGACGACTATTGGAATGTGTGGAATAGTGTATAATGAGTATATGAATAAAGAGTTCAAATTTCAGAAAAGGAATTTATTTTTTTCGTTAACAGTACATAATATATTTCAATTAAAAAAAGATACTGATGTTATCATAAATCAGGAGCATCCGAATATTGATGTAAAAATTGAGATAGTGATAAAAAAAAAATATAGACTTTTATCTTGTATAGAATTTGTGCATTTAACACAATTTCTTCTTCATGGGTTTCCAGATTGAAAAATGGATTTAAATAAAACCAGTTTCAGCTTCTGAATATTATTTGAAATAGAAAGTTCTGGATGAAAGTTCTTCTTATTTCGGCATCACATTAAAATATTTTTAAAAGTATCGAACAGTTTTGCGTATAAAGCCAATATTAGGTTAAGCACGTTGTATTGTTTCAATCATGGAAAGTAATTTGTTTTTGGAGTATAAAATAATGAACAAATTATTTCGATTCCAAATTCTGTTACAAAATAAAATCTTGTTTACAGTTTGACTGTTGTGGGAGTGTCATCAAGTTTCGGATGCACCTATAACAGGATGTCCACCATTGACGAGAATCTAAATGAAAAATATCTTAGTGGTTCTGTTATTTACGATTCCTTTTTAAAAACTTATTAAATTTGCACAATTTCGGATTCGTAAGAGAAATTGTAATTAATTAAGTCATTTGGTATAAAGGTCTTCACGTGGCCGGTAGACACTCTGTATAACAATGCTCTAGAAATATATTTTAACTTTACCTTAATTCTGAAGGTTATATGGCATTCACATATATTATTCGAGTCCTGGATATAATAGCTGGAATAGATGGGAATTGACCTTAATTCTAGAAATTATATGACATTCGCGTATATTCGTAGTCGAGGATGCTGACTTTACTTCTTTGATGGCAAGGCATTTACCTTGAGTTAAGTAAGTTCATTTCTTGATCAACTTAATTACGTTGTGTTTCATTATTGCTGTTTTCTTTCAAATGCTATCAACTTGCTGGAAACATAGGTCTTGTCTGTTTTAAACAAAATACTGAACTTCTATTTTACTTCTTGAAACAATCGGTATGGAAATTAACTGAATATGTCCTTTTTTCTTCGTTTTTACGACCGTCTGCAATATGCTCAAGTAACTCAGAAACAGGTAGTTAATAATGTGAGCGATCATAACTCATCATATTTCTCTCATCACATCCGTCATTTGATCAAAGAAACCACCAATTTAGCAGTAACGAAAACAGCGGTTAATTAAATATCGAAGTTATAGTAACTAAAAAAAAAACAGCACACAGCTGAAATGATTCTGTAAAGAAAATAAGATACATTAGTTGTGATAAGACGATACATAAGAAAATAAGTTGAAACAGAATTTGTGCAATAAGTAAAAATATAACTGCTTCTTTAGCATTAAGGAACTGAGCACTTCAAGTAATTGACTGGGGTTTTTAACATACTTATAAGTGGGTTTTTAACATACTTATAAGTGCTAACTTGTAGTACGAGCAAATAAAATGTTCTGTTTGGTGAAGGTTTCCGAATTGTCAATCCATTTAACTTAGTTTATTATGTTTTTTTTATGAAATATTTAAGATTTTATAAAATTTATTTTGGTGTGGCCTCCTCCTCCCCATAAAGCCACCCGTACCACCCTCAATATATATGCATACACAAGCATAAAAGAAAGAAACAACTAATATCATTTTATGCAGAACTAATCCTATTGAAGATATCAGTTTATCATTATGTTCCATTAAACATATTTGTGAGATAAATGATCAGTGAAATGCATCACAAATTCATAATTGATTGTAGTTCAACTCTACCTTATATCACTGTTTTTGATTAAATGTTTAAAATTTTATAAAATTTATTTTTATGTGGCCTCCTCCACCCCATAAAGCCACCCGAACC
>NW_028257522.1:0-54000 GCF_982258835.1 Parasteatoda tepidariorum
TAAGCTTCTCAGAACACTTTTTTTCGCATAGGCATACATTGTAAACTTTAGGGTCACGCTGTGTACCCCCTAATTGACCTATAATTATTTCCTGTGGTAGGGCACACTATAACCCTGTAATATAATACGTGGTCCAATTTATAAATTATAGGTCAATAAGGTCCGATACCGTGCCGTTAGAAAACATAGAAAAGTGTCTTCGAATTTCCTTGTTTTAATGCACTATTTAAAATATACATAGTGTACCCCCTAATTGACCTATAATTATTTCCTGTGGTAGGGTACACTATTACCCTGTAATATAATACCTGGTCCAATTTAAATAATATGGGTCAATATTAAGGTCTGATATTGCGCCTTGCGTTAGTTAACCATTGAAAGATGTCTTTGAATTTTTAAAGCATTTTAGAACGCCTATTTCTTCATTTTAAGCTTCTCAGAACACTCTATTTCGCATAGGCATACATAGTAAACTTTGGGGTCACGCTGTGTACCCCCTAATTGACCTATAATTATTTCCTGTGGTAGGGTACACTATTACCCTGTAATATAATACGTGGTCCAATTTAAAAATTATAGGTCAATGTTAAGGTCCGATACCGTGCCGTTAGTTAACATAGAAAAGTGTCTTCGTATTTCCTTGTTTTAATGCACTATTTAAAATATACATAGTGTACCCCCTAATTGACCTATAATTATTTCCTGTAGTAGGGTACACTATTACCCTGTAATATAATACCTGGTCAAATTTAAATATTATGGGTCAATATTAAGGTCTGATATTGCGCCTTGCGTTAGTTAACCATTGAAAGATGTCTTTGAATTTTTAAAGCATTTTAGAACGCTTATTTCTTCATTTTAAGCTTCTCAGAACACTCTATATCGCATAGGCATACATAGTAAAATTTAGGGTCACGCTGTGTCCCCCCTAAATGACATATATTTATTTCCTGTGGTAGGGTACACTATTACCCTGTAATATAATACGTGGTCCAATTTAAAAATTATAGGTCAATATTAAGGTCTGACACCGTGCCGTTAGTTAACATAGAAAAATGTCTTTGAATTTTTAAAGCATTTTAGAACGCTTATTTCCTCATTTTAAGCTTCTCAGAACACTTTATTTCGCATAGGCATACATTGTAAACTTTAGGGTCACGCTGTGTACCCCCTAATTGACCTATAATTATTTCCTGTGGTAGGGTACACTACAACCCTGTAATATAATACGTGGTCCAATTTATAAATTATAGGTCAATATTAAGGTCCGATACCGTGCCGTTAGTTAACATAGAAAAGTGTCTTCGAATTTCCTTGTTTTAATGCACTATTTAAAAATATACATAGTGTACCCCCTAATTGACCTATCATTATTTCCTGTGGTAGGGTACACTATTACCCTGTAATATAATACCTGGTCCAATTTAAATAATATGGGTCAATATTAAGGTCTGATACCGTGCCGTTAGTTAACATTGAAAAATGTCTTTGAATTTTTAAAGCATTTTAGAACGCTTATTTCCTCATTTTAAGCTTCTCAGAACACTTTATTTCGCATAGGCATACATTGTAAACTTTAGGGTCCCGCTGTGTACCCCCTAATTGACCTATAATTATTTCCTGTGGTAGGGCACACTATAACCCTGTAATATAATACGTGGTCCAATTTAAAAAGTATATGTCAATATTAAGGTCCGATACCGTGCCGTTAGTTAACATAGAAAAGTGTCTTCGTATTTCCTTGTTTTAATGCACTATTTAAAATATACATAGTGTACCCCCTAATTGACCTATAATTATTTCCTGTGGTACGGTACTTTATTACCCTGTAATATAATACCTGGTCCAATTTAAATAATATGGGTCAATATTAAGGTCTGATATTGCGCCTTGCGTTAGTTAACCATTGAAAGATGTCTTTGAATTTTTAAAGCATTTTAGAACGCTTATTTCTTCATTTTAAGCTTCTCAGAACCCCTTATTTCGCATAGGCATACATAGTAAACTTTAGGGTCACGCTGTGTACCCCCTAATTGACCTATAATTATTTCCTGTGGTAGGGTACACTATTACCCTGTAATATAATACGTGGTCCAATTTGAAAATTATAGGTCAATGTTAAGGTCCGATACCGTGCCGTTAGTTAACATAGAAAAGTGTCTTCGTATTTCCTTGTTTTAATGCACTATTTAAAATATACATAGTGTACCCCCTAATTGACCTATCATTATTTCCTGTGGTAGGGTACACTATTACCCTGTAATATAATACCTGGTCCAATTTAAATAATATGGGTCAATATTAAGGTCTGATACCGTGCCGTTAGTTAACATTGAAAAATGTCTTTGAATTTTTAAAGCATTTTAGAACGCTTATTTCCTCATTTTAAGCTTCTCAGAACACTTTATTTCGCTTAGGCATACATTGTAAACTTTAGGGTCCCGCTGTGTACCCCCTAATTGACCTATAATTATTTCCTGTGGTAGGGCACACTATAACCCGGTAATATAATACGTGGTCCAATTAAAAAAGTATATGTCAATATTAAGGTCCGATACCGTGCCGTTAGTTAACATAGAAAAGTGTCTTCGTATTTCCTTGTTTTAATGCACTATTTAAAATATACATAGTGTACCCCCTAATTGACCTATAATTATTTCCTGTGGTACGGTACTTTATTACCCTGTAATATAATACCTGGTCCAATTTAAATAATATGGGTCAATATTAAGGTCTGATATTGCGCCTTGCGTTAGTTAACCATTGAAAGATGTTTTTGAATTTTTAAAGCATTTTAGAACGCTTATTTCTTCATTTTAAGCTTCTCAGAACCCCTTATTTCGCATAGGCATACATAGTAAACTTTAGGGTCACGCTGTGTACCCCCTAATTGACCTATAATTATTTTCTGTGGTAGGGTACACTATCACCCTGTGATATAATACGTGGTCCAATTTAAAAATTATAGGTCAATATTAAGGTCCGATACCGTGCCGTTAGTTAACATAGAAAAGTGTCTTCGTTTTTCCTTGTTTTAATGCACTATTTAAAATATACATAGTGTACCCCCTAATTGACCTATAATTATTTCCTGTGGTAGGGTACACTATTACCCTGTAATATAATTCCTGGTCCAATTTAAATGATATGGGTCAATATTAAGGTCTGATATTGCGCCTTGCGTTAGTTAACCATTGAAAGATGTCTTTGAATTTTTAAAGCATTTTAGAACGCTTATTTCTTCATTTTAAGCTTCTCAGAACCTTTTATATCGCATAGGCATACATAGTAAAATTTAGGGTCACGCTGTGTCCCCCTAAATGACATATATTTATTTCCTGTGGTAGGGTACACTATTACCCTGTAATATAATACGTGGTCCAATTTAAAAATTATAGGTCAATATTAAGGTCTGACACCGTGCCGTTAGTTAACATTGAAAAATGTCTTTGAATTTTTAAAGCATTTTAGAACGCTTATTTCCTCATTTAAGCTTCTCAGAACACTTTTTTTCGCATAGGCATACATTGTAAACTTTAGGGTCACGCTGTGTACCCCCTAATTGACCTATAATTATTTCCTGTGGTAGGGCACACTATAACCCTGTAATATAATACGTGGTCCAATTTATAAATTATAGGTCAATATTAAGGTCCGATACCGTGCCGTTAGTAAACATAGAAAAGTGTCTTCGAATTTCCTTGTTTTAATGCACTATTTAAAATATACATAGTGTACCCCCTAATTGACCTATAATTATTTCCTGTGGTAGGGTACACTATTACCCTGTAATATAATAACTGGTCCAATTTAAATAATATGGGTCAATATTAAGGTCTGATATTGCGCCTTGCGTTAGTTAACCATTGAAAGATGTCTTTGAATTTTTAAAGCATTTTAGAACGCCTATTTCTTTATTTTAAGCTTCTCAGAACACTCTATTTCGCATAGGCATACATAGTAAACTTTGGGGTCACGCTGTGTACCCCCCTAATTGACCTATAATTATTTCCTGTGGTAGGGTACACTATTACCCTGTAATATAATACCTGGTCCAATTTAAATAATATGGGTCAATATTAAGGTCTGATACCGTGCCGTTAGTTAACATTGAAAAATGTCTTTGAATTTTTAAAGCATTTTAGAACGCTTATTTCCTCATTTTAAGCTTCTCAGAACACTTTATTTCGCATAGGCATACATAGTAAACTTTAGGGTCCCGCTGTGTACCCCCTAATTGACCTATAATTATTTTCTGTTTTAGGGTACACTATCACCCTGTAATATAATACGTGGAGCAATTTAAAAATTATAGGTCAATATTAAGGTCCGATACCGTGCCGTTAGTTAACATAGAAAAGTGTCTTCGTATTTCCCTGTTTTAATGCACTATTTAAAATATACATAGTGTACCCCCTAATTGACCTATAATTATTTCCTGTGGTAGGGTACACTATTACCCTGTAATATAATACCTGGTCCAATTTAAATATTATGGGTCAATATTAAGGTCTGATATCGCGCCTTGCGTTAGTTAACCATTGAAAGATGTCTTTGAATTTTTAAAGCATTTTAGAACGCTTATTTCTTCATTTTAAGCTTCTCAGAACACGCTATTTCGCATAGGCATACATAGTAAACTTTAGGTTCACGCTGTGTACCCCCTAATTGACCTATAATTATTTCCTGTGGTAGGGTACACTATTACCCTGTAATATAATTCGTGGTCCAATTTAGAAAATTATAGGTCAATATTAAGGTCCGATACCGTGCCGTTAGTTAACATAGAAAAGTATCTTCGTATTTCCTTGTTTTAATGCACTATTTAAAATATACATAGTGTACCCCCTAATTGACCTATAATTATTTCCTGTTGTAGGGTACACTATTACCCTGTAATATAATACCTGGTCCAATTTAAATAATATGGGTCAATATTAAGGTCTGATATTGTGCCTTGCGTTAGTTAACCATTGAAAGATGTCTTTGAATTTTTAAAGCATTTTAGAACGCTTATTTCTTCATTTTAAGCTTCTCAGAACCCTCTATTTCGCATAGGCATACATAGTAAACTTTGGGGTCACGCTGTGTACCCCCTAAATGGCCTATAATTATTTCCTGTGGTAGGGTACACTATTACCCTGTAATATAATACGTGGTCCAATTTAAAAATTATAGGTCAATATTAAGGTCCGATACCGTGCCGTTAGTAAACATTGAAAAATGTCTTTGAATTTTTAAAGCATTTTAGAACGCTTATTTCCTCCTTTTAAGCTTCTCAGAACACTTTATTTCGCATAGGCATACATAGTAAACTTTAGGGTCACGCTGTGTACCCCCTAATTGACCTATAATTATTTCCTGTTTTAGGGTACACTATTACCCTGTAATATAATACCTGGTCTAATTTAAATATTATGGGTCAATATTAAGGTCTGATATTGCGCCTTGCGTTAGGTAACCATTGAAAGATGTCTTTGAATTTTTAAACATTTTAGAACGCTTATTTCTTCATTTTAAGCTTCTCAGAACACTTTATTTCGCAAAGGCATACATAGTAAACTTTAGGGTCACGCTGAGTACCCCCTAATTGACTTATAATTATTTTCTGTGGTAGGGTACACTATCACACTGTAATATAATACGTGGTCCAATTTAAAAATTTTAGGTCAATATTAAGGTCCGATACCCTACCGTTAGCTAACATAGAAAAGAGTCTTCGAATTTCCTTGTTTTAATGCACTATTTAAAATATACATAGTGTACCCCCTAATTGACCTATAATTATTTCCTGTTGTAGGGCACACTTTTACCCTGTAATATAATACCTGGTCCAATTTAAATATTATGGTTCCATATTAAGGTCTGATATCGCGCCTTGCGTTAGTTAACCATTGAAAGATGTCTTTGAATTTTTAAAGCATTTTAGAACGCTTATTTCTTAATTTTAAGCTTCTCAGAACACTCTATTTCGCATAGGCATACATAGTAAACTTTAGGGTCACGCTGTGTACCCCCTAAATGACCTATAATTATTTCCTGTGGTAGGGTACACTATTACCCGGAAATATAATACGTGGTCCAATTTAAAAATTATAGGTCAATATTAAGGTCCGATACCGTGCCGTTAGTTAACATAGAAAAGTGTCTTCGAATTTCCTTGTTTTAATGCACTATTTAAAATATACATAGTGTACCCCCTAATTGACCTATAATTATTTCCTGTTGTAGGGTACACTATTACCCTGTAATATAATACCTGGTCCAATTTAAATATTATGGTTCTATATTAAGGTCTGATATCACGCCTTGCGTTAGTTAACCATTGAAAGATGTCTTTGAATTTTTAAAGCATTTTAGAACGCTTATTTCTTCATTGTAAGCTTCTCAGAACACTTTATTTCGCATAGGCATACATAGTAAACTTTAGGGTCACGCTGTGTACCCCCTAATTGACCTATAATTATTTTCTGTGGTAGGGTACACTATCACCCTGTAATATAATACGTTTTCCAATTTAAAAATTTTAGGTCAATATTAAGGTCCGATACCCTACCGTTAGTTAACATAGAAAAGAGTCTTCGAATTTCCTTGTTTTAATGCACTATTTAAAATATACATAGAGTACCCCCTAATTGACCTATAATTATTTCCTGTTGTAGGGTACACTATTACCCTGTAATATAATACCTGGTCCAATTTAAATATTATGGTTCCATATTAAGGTCTGATATCGCGCCTTGCGTTAGTTAACCATTGAAAGATGTCTTTGAATTTTTAAAGCATTTTAGAACGCTTATTTCTTCATTTTAAGCTTCTCAGAACACTCTATTTCGCATAGGCATACATAGTAAACTTTAGGGTCACGCTGTGTACCCCCTAATTGACCTATAATTATTTCCTGTGGAAGGGTACACTATTACCCTGTAATACAATACGTGGTCCAATTTAAAACTTATAGGTCAATATTAAGGTCCGATACCGTGCCGTTTATTAACATAGAAAAGTGTCTTTGAATTTTTAAAGCATTTTAGAACGTTTATTTCCTCATTTTAAGCTTCTCAGAACACTTTATTTCGCATAGGCATACATAGTAAACTTTAGGGTCATGCTGTGTACCCCCTAAATGACCTATAATTATTTCCTGTGGTAGGGTACACTATTACCCTGTAATATAATACGTGGTCCAATTTAAAAATTATAGGTCAATATTAAAGCCCGATACCGTGCCGTTAGTTAACATAGAAAAGTGTCTTCGTATTTCCTTGTTTTAATGCACTATTTAAAATATACATAGTGTACCCCCTAATTGACCTATAATTATTTCCTGTGGTAGGGTACACTATTACCCTGTAATATAATACCTGGTCCAATTTAAATATTATTAGTCAATATTAAGGTCTGATTTTTCGCCTTGCGTTAGTTAACCATTGAAAGATGTCTTTGAATTTTTAAAGCATTTTAGAACGCTTATTTCTTCATTTTAAGCTTCTCAGAACACTTTATTTCGCATAGGCATACATAGTAAACTTTAGAGTCCCGCTGTGTACCCCCTAATTGACCTATAATTATTTTCTGTTTTAGGGTACACTATCACCCTGTAATATAATACGTGGAGCAATTTAAAAATTATAGGTCAATATTAAGGTCCGATACCGTGCCGTTAGTTAACATAGAAAAGTGTCTTCGTATTTCCCCTGTTTTAATGCACTATTTAAAATATACATAGTGTACCCCCTAATTGACCTATAATTATTTCCTGTGGTAGGGTACACTATTACCCTGTAATATAATACCTGGTCCAATTTAAATATTATGGGTCAATATTAAGGTCTGATATCGCGCCTTGCGTTAGTTAAACATTGAAAGATGTCTTTGAATTTTTAAAGCATTTTAGAACGCTTATTTCTTCATTTTAAGCTTCTCAGAACACGCTATTTCGCATAGGCATACATAGTAAACTTTAGGTTCACGCTGTGTACCCCCTAATTGACCTATAATTATTTCCTGTGGTAGGGTACACTATTGCCCTGTAATATAATACGTGGTCCAATTTAAAAATTATAGGTCAATATTAAGGTCCGATACCGTGCCGTTAATTAACATAGAAAAGTGTCTTTGAATTTTTAAAGCATTTTAGAACGTTTATTTCCTCATTTTAAGCTTCTCAGAACACTTTATTTCGCATAGTCATACATAGTAAACTTTAGGGTCACGCTGTGTACCCCCTAATTGACCTATAATTATTTCCTGTGGTAGGGTACACTATTACCCTGTAATATAATTCGTGGTCCAATTTAGAAAATTATAGGTCAATATTAAGGTCCGATACCGTGCCGTTAGTTAACATAGAAAAGTATCTTCGTATTTCCTTGTTTTAATGCACTATTTAAAATATACATAGTGTACCCCCTAATTGACCTATAATTATTTCCTGTTGTAGGGTACACTATTACCCTGTAATATAATACCTGGTCCAATTTAAATATTATGGTTCCATATTAAGGTCTGATATCGCGCCTTGCGTTAGTTAACCATTGAAAGATGTCTTTGAATTTTTAAAGCATTTTAGAACGCTTATTTCTTCATTTTAAGCTTCTCAGAACACTCTATTTCGCATAGGCATACATAGTAAACTTTTTGTTCACGCTGTGTACCCCCTAATTGACCTATAATTATTTCCTGTGGTAGGGTACAATATTACCCTGTAATATAATACGTGGTCTAATTTAAAAATTATAGGTCAATATTAAGGTCCGATACCGTGCCGTTAGTTAACATAGAAAAGTGTCTTCGAATTTCCTTGTTTTAATGCACTATTTAAAATATACATAGTGTACCCCCTAATTGACCTATAATTATTTCCTGCTGTAGGGTACACTATTACCCTGTAATATACTACCTGGTCCAATTTAAATAATATGGGTCAATATTAAGGTCTGATATTGCGCCTTGCGTTAGTTAACCATTGAAAGATGTCTTTGAATTTTTAAAGCATTTTAGAACGCTTATTTCTTCATTTTAAGCTTCTCAGAACACTCTATTTCGCATAGGCATACATAGTAAACTTTGGGGTCACGCTGTGTACCCCCTAAATGGCCTATTATTATTTCCTGTGGTAGGGTACACTATTACCCTGTAATAAAATACGTGGTCCAATTTAAAAATTATAGGTCAATATTAAGTTCCGATACCGTGCCGTTAGTTAACATTGAAAAATGTCTTCGTATTTCCTTGTTTTATTGCACTATTTAAAATATACATAGTGTACCCCCTAATTGACCTATAATTATTTCCTGTTGTAGGGTACACTATTACCCTGTAATATAATACCTGGTCCAATTTAAATATTATGGTTCCATATTAAGGTCTGATATCGCGCCTTGCGTTAGTTAACCATTGAAAGATGTCTTTGAATTTTTAAAGCATTTTAGAACGCTTATTTCTTCATTTTAAGCTTCTCAGAACACTCTATTTCGCATAGGCATACATAGTAAACTTTGGGGTCACGCTGTGTACCCCCTAAATGGCCTATAATTATTTCCTGTGGTAGGGTACACTATTACCCTGTAATATAATACGTGGTCCAATTTAAAAATTATAGGTCAATATTAAGGTCCGATACCGTGCCGTTAGTAAACATTGAAAAATGTCTTTGAATTTTTAAAGCATTTTAGAACGCTTATTTCCTCCTTTTAAGCTTCTCAGAACACTTTATTTCGCTTAGGCATACATAGTAAACTTTAGGGTCACGCTGTGTACCCCCTAATTGACCTATAATTATTTCCTGTGGTAGGGTACACTATTACCCTGTAATATAATACCTGGTCCAATTTAAATATTATGGGTCAATATTAAGGTCTGATATTGCGCCTTGCGTTAGGTAACCATTGAAAGATGTGTTTGAATTTTTAAAGCATTTTAGAACGCTTATTTCTTCATTTTAAGCTTCTCAAAACACTTTATTTCGCATAGGCATACATAGTAAACTTTAGGGTCACGCTGTGTACCCCCTAAATGACCTATAATTATTTCCTGTGGTAGGGTTCACTATTACCCGGAAATATAATACGTGGTCCAATTTAAAAATTATAGGTCAATATTAAGGTCCGATACCGTGCCGTTAGTTAACATAGAAAAGTGTCTTCGAATTTCCTTGTTTTAATGCACTATTTAAAATATACATAGTGTACCCCCTAATTGACCTATAATTATTTCCTGTTGTAGGGTACACTATTACCCTGTAATATAATACCTGGTCCAATTTAAATATTATGGTTCTATATTAAGGTCTGATATCACGCCTTGCGTTAGTTAACCATTGAAAGATGTCTTTGAATTTTTAAAGCATTTTAGAACGCTTATTTCTTCATTGTAAGCTTCTCAGAACACTTTATTTCGCATAGGCATACATAGTAAACTTTAGGGTCACGCTGTGTACCCCCTAATTGACCTATAATTATTTTCTGTGGTAGGGTACACTATCACCCTGTAATATAATACGTTTTCCAATTTAAAAATTTTAGGTCAATATTAAGGTCCGATACCCTACCGTTAGTTAACATAGAAAAGAGTCTTCGAATTTCCTTGTTTTAATGCACTATTTAAAATATACATAGAGTACCCCCTAATTGACCTATAATTATTTCCTGTTGTAGGGTACACTATTACCCTGTAATATAATACCTGGTCCAATTTAAATATTATGGTTCCATATTAAGGTCTGATATCGCGCCTTGCGTTAGTTAACCATTGAAAGATGTCTTTGAGTTTTTAAAGCATTTTAGAACACTTATTTCTTCATTTTAAGCTTCTCAGAACACTCTATTTCGCATAGGCATACATAGTAAACTTTAGGGTCACGCTGTGTACCCCCTAATTGACCTATAATTATTTCCTGTCTTAGGGTACACTATTACCCTGTAATATAATACGAGGTCTAATTTAAAAAGTATAGGTCAATATTAAGGTCCGAAACCGTGCCGTTAGTTAACATAGAAAAGAGTCTTCGTATTTCCTTGTTTTAATGCACTATTTAAAATATACATAGTGTACCCCCTAATTGACCTATAATTATTTCTTGTGGTAGGGTACACTATTACCCTGTAATATAATACCTGGTCCAATTTAAATATTATGGGTCAATATTAAGGTCTGATATTGCGCCTAGCGTTAGTTAACCATTGAAAGATGTCTTTGAATTTTTAAAGCATTTTAGAACGCTTATTTCTTCATTTTAAGCTTCTCAGAACACTCTATTTCGCATAGGCATACATAGTAAACTTTAGGGTCACGCTGTGTACCCCCTAATTGACCTATAATTATTTCCTGTGGTAGGGTACACTATTACCCTGTGATATAATACGTGGTCCATTTTAAAAATTATAGGTCAATATTAAGATCCGATACCGTGCCGTTAGTTAACATAGAAAAGTGTCTTCGTATTTCCTTGTTTTAATGCACTATTTAAAATATACATAGTGTACCCCCTAATTGACCTATAATTATTTCCTGTGGCAGGGTACACTATTACCCTGTAATATAATACCTGGTCCAATTTAAATATTATGGGTCAATATTAAGGTCTGATATTGCGCCTAGCGTTAGTTAACCATTGAAAGATGTCTTTGAATTTTTAAAGCATTTTAGAACGCTTATTTCTTCATTTTAAGCATATCAGAACACTCTATTTCGCATAGGCATACATAGTAAAATTTAGGGTCACGCTGAGTACCCCCTAAATGACCTAGAATTATTTCCTGTGGTAGGGTACACTATTACCCTGTAATATAATACGTGGTCCAATTTAAAAATTATAGGTCAATATTAAGGTCCGATACCGTGCCGTTAGTTAACATAGAAAAATGTCTTTGAATTTTTAAAGCATTTTAGAACGCTTATTTCCTCATTTTAAGCTTCTCAGAACACTTTATTTCGCATAGGCATACATAGTAAACTTTAGGGTCACTCTGTGTACCCCCTAATTGACCTATAATTATTTCCTGTGGTAGGGTACACTATAACCCTGTAATATAATACGTGGTCCAATTTAAAAATTATAGGTCAATATTAAGGTCCGATACCGGTGCCGTTAGTTAACATAGAAAACTGTCTTCGAATTTCCTTGTTTTAATGCACTATTTAAAATATACATAGTGTACCCCCTAATTGACCTATAATTATTTCCTGTTGTAGGGTACACTATTACCCTGTAATATAATACCTGGTCAAATTTAAATATTATGGGTCAATATTAAGGTCTGATATTGCGCCTTGCGTTAGTTAACCATTGAAAGATGTCTTTGAATTTTTAAAGCATTTTAGAACGCTTATTTCTTCATTTTAAGCTTCTCAGAACACTCTATATCGCATAGGCATACATAGTAAAATTTAGGGTCACGCTGTGTCCCCCCTAAATGACATATATTTATTTCCTGTGGTAGGGTACACTATTACCCTGTAATATAATACGTGGTCCAATTTAAAAAGTATATGTCAATATTAAGGTCCGATACCGTGCCGTTAGTTAACATAGAAAAGTGTCTTCGTATTTCCTTGTTTTAATGCACTATTTAAAATATACTTAGTGTACCCCCTAATTGACCTATAATTATTTCCTGTGGTACGGTACTTTATTACCCTGTAATATAATATCTGGTCCAATTTAAATAATATGGGTCAATATTAAGGTCTGATATTGCGCCTTGCGTTAGTTAACCATTGAAAGATGTCTTTGAATTTTTAAAGCATTTTAGAACGCTTATTTCTTCATTTTAAGCTTCTCAGAACCCCTTATTTCGCATAGGCATACATAGTAAACTTTAGGGTCACGCTGTGTACCCCCTAATTGACCTATAATTATTTCCTGTGGTAGGGTACACTATTACCCTGTAATATAATACGTGGTCCAATTTAAAAATTATAGGTCAATGTTAAGGTCCGATACCGTGCCGTTAGTTAACATAGAAAAGTGTCTTCGTATTTCCTTGTTTTAATGCACTATTTAAAATATACATAGTGTACCCCCTAATTGACCTATAATTATTTCCTGTGGTACGGTACTTTATTACCCTGTAATATAATACCTGGTCCAATTTAAATAATATGGGTCAATATTAAGGTCTGATATTGCGCCTTGCGTTAGTTAACCATTGGAAGATGTCTTTGAATTTTTAAAGCATTTTAGAACGCTTATTTCTTCATTTTAAGCTTCTCAGAACCCCTTATTTCGCATAGGCATACATAGTAAACTTTAGGGTCACGCTGTGTACCCCCTAATTGACCTATAATTATTTTCTGTGGTAGGGTACACTATCACCCTGTGATATAATACGTGGTCCAATTTAAAAATTATAGGTCAATATTAAGGTCCGATACCGTGCCGTTAGTTAACATAGAAAAGTGTCTTCGTTTTTCCTTGTTTTAATGCACTATTTAAAATATACATAGTGTACCCCCTAATTGACCTATAATTATTTCCTGTGGTAGGGTACACTATTACCCTGTAATATAATTCCTGGTCCAATTTAAATGATATGGGTCAATATTAAGGTCTGATATTGCGCCTTGCGTTAGTTAACCATTGAAAGATGTCTTTGAATTTTTAAAGCATTTTAGAACGCTTATTTCTTCATTTTAAGCTTCTCAGAACCTTTTATATCGCATAGGCATACATAGTAAAATTTAGGGTCACGCTGTGTCCCCCCTAAATGACATATATTTATTTCCTGTGGTAGGGTACACTATTACCCTGTAATATAATACGTGGTCCAATTTAAAAATTATAGGTCAATATTAAGGTCTGACACCGTGCCGTTAGTTAACATTGAAAAATGTCTTTGAATTTTTAAAGCATTTTAGAACGCTTATTTCCTCATTTTAAGCTTCTCAGAACACTTTTTTTCGCATAGGCATACATTGTAAACTTTAGGGTCACGCTGTGTACCCCCTAATTGACCTATAATTATTTCCTGTGGTAGGGCACACTATAACCCTGTAATATAATACGTGGTCCAATTTATAAATTATAGGTCAATATTAAGGTCCGATACCGTGCCGTTAGTAAACATAGAAAAGTGTCTTCGAATTTCCTTGTTTTAATGCACTATTTAAAATATACATAGTGTACCCCCTAATTGACCTATAATTATTTCCTGTGGTAGGGTACACTATTACCCTGTAATATAATACCTGGTCCAATTTAAATAATATGGGTCAATATTAAGGTCTGATATTGCGCCTTGCGTTAGTTAACCATTGAAAGATGTCTTTGAATTTTTAAAGCATTTTAGAACGCCTATTTCTTCATTTTAAGCTTCTCAGAACACTCTATTTCGCATAGGCATACATAGTAAACTTTGGGGTCACGCTGTGTACCCCCTAATTGACCTATAATTATTTCCTGTGGTAGGGTACACTATTACCCTGTAATATAATACCTGGTCCAATTTAAATAATATGGGTCAATATTAAGGTCTGATACCGTGCCGTTAGTTAACATTGAAAAATGTCTTTGAATTTTTAAAGCATTTTAGAACGCTTATTTCCTCATTTTAAGCTTCTCAGAACACTTTATTTCGCATAGGCATACATAGTAAACTTTAGGGTCCCGCTGTGTACCCCCTAATTGACCTATAATTATTTTCTGTTTTAGGGTACACTATCACCCTGTAATATAATACGTGGAGCAATTTAAAAATTATAGGTCAATATTAAGGTCCGATACCGTGCCGTTAGTTAACATAGAAAAGTGTCTTCGTGTTTCCCTGTTTTAATGCACTATTTAAAATATACATAGTGTACCCCCTAATTGACCTATAATTATTTCCTGTGGTAGGGTACACTATTACCCTGTAATATAATACCTGGTCCAATTTAAATATTATGGGTCAATATTAAGGTCTGATATCGCGCCTTGCGTTAGTTAACCATTGAAAGATGTCTTTGAATTTTTAAAGCATTTTAGAACGCTTATTTCTTCATTTTAAGCTTCTCAGAACACGCTATTTCGCATAGGCATACATAGTAAACTTTAGGTTCACGCTGTGTACCCCCTAATTGACCTATAATTATTTCCTGTGGTAGGGTACACTATTACCCTGTAATATAATTCGTGGTCCAATTTAGAAAATTATAGGTCAATATTAAGGTCCGATACCGTGCCGTTAGTTAACATAGAAAAGTATCTTCGTATTTCCTTGTTTTAATGCACTATTTAAAATATACATAGTGTACCCCCTAATTGACCTATAATTATTTCCTGTTGTAGGGTACACTATTACCCTGTAATATAATACCTGGTCCAATTTAAATATTATGGTTCCATATTAAGGTCTGATATCGCGCCTTGCGTTAGTTAACCATTGAAAGATGTCTTTGAATTTTTAAAGCATTTTAGAACGCTTATTTCTTCATTTTAAGCTTCTCAGAACACTCTATTTCGCATAGGCATACATAGTAAACTTTAGGTTCACGCTGTGTACCCCCTAATTGACCTATAATTATTTCCTGTGGTAGGGTACACTATTACCCTGTAATATAATACGTGGTCTAATTTAAAAATTATAGGTCAATATTAAGGTCCGATACCGTGCCGTTAGTTAACATAGAAAAGTGTCTTCGAATTTCCTTGTTTTAATGCACTATTTAAAATATATATAGTGTACCCCCTAATTGACCTATAATTATTTCCTGCGGTAGGGTACACTATTACCCTGTAATATACTACCTGGTCCAATTTAAATAATATGGGTCAATATTAAGGTCTGATATTGTGCCTTGCGTTAGTTAACCATTGAAAGATGTCTTTGAATTTTTAAAGCATTTTAGAACGCTTATTTCTTCATTTTAAGCTTCTCAGAACACTCTATTTCGCATAGGCATACATAGTAAACTTTGGGGTCACGCTGTGTACACCCTAAATGGCCTATAATTATTTCCTGTGGTAGGGTACACTATTACCCTGTAATATAATACGTGGTCCAATTTAAAAATTATAGGTCAATATTAAGTTCCGATACCGTGCCGTTAGTTAACATTGAAAAATGTCTTCGTATTTCCTTGTTTTATTGCACTATTTAAAATATACATAGTGTACCCCCTAATTGACCTATAATTATTTCCTGTTGTAGGGTACACTATTACCCTATAATATAATACCTGGTCCAATTTAAATATTATGGTTCCATATTAAGGTCTGATATCGCGCCTTGCGTTAGTTAACCATTGAAAGATGTCTTTGAATTTTTAAAGCATTTTAGAACGCTTATTTCTTCATTTTAAGCTTCTCAGAACACTCTATTTCGCATAGGCATACATAGTAAACTTTGGGGTCACGCTGTGTACCCCCTAAATGGCCTATAATTATTTCCTGTGGTAGGGTACACTATTACCCTGTAATATAATACGTGGTCCAATTTAAAAAATATAGGTCAATATTAAGTTCCGATACCGTGCCGTTAGTTAACATTGAAAAATGTCTTCGTATTTCCTTGTTTTATTGCACTATTTAAAATATACATAGTGTACCCCCTAATTGACCTATAATTATTTCCTGTTGTAGGGTACACTATTACCCTGTAATATAATACCTGGTCCAATTTAAATATTATGGTTCCATATTAAGGTCTGATATCGCGCCTTGCGTTAGTTAACCATTGAAAGATGTCTTTGAATTTTTAAAGCATTTTAGAACGCTTATTTCTTCATTTTAAGCTTCTCAGAACACTCTATTTCGCATAGGCATACATAGTAAACTTTGGGGTCACGCTGTGTACCCCCTAAATGGCCTATAATTATTTCCTGTGGTAGGGTACACTATTACCCTGTAATATAATACGTGGTCCAATTTAAAAATTATAGGTCAATATTAAGGTCCGATACCGTGCCGTTAGTAAACATTGAAAAATGTCTTTGAATTTTTAAAGCATTTTAGAACGCTTATTTCCTCCTTTTAAGCTTCTCAGAACACTTTATTTCGCTTAGGCATACATAGTAAACTTTAGGGTCACGCTGTGTACCCCCTAATTGACCTATAATTATTTCCTGTGGTAGGGTACACTATTACCCTGTAATATAATACCTGGTCCAATTTAAATATTATGGGTCAATATTAAGGTCTGATATTGCGCCTTGCGTTAGGTAACCATTGAAAGATGTGTTTGAATTTTTAAAGCATTTTAGAACGCTTATTTCTTCATTTTAAGCTTCTCAAAACACTTTATTTCGCATAGGCATACATAGTAAACTTTAGGGTCACGCTGTGTACCCCCTAAATGACCTATAATTATTTCCTGTGGTAGGGTTCACTATTACCCGGAAATATAATACGTGGTCCAATTTAAAAATTATAGGTCAATATTAAGGTCCGATACCGTGCCGTTAGTTAACATAGAAAAGTGTCTTCGAATTTCCTTGTTTTAATGCACTATTTAAAATATACATAGTGTACCCCCTAATTGACCTATAATTATTTCCTGTTGTAGGGTACACTATTACCCTGTAATATAATACCTGGTCCAATTTAAATATTATGGTTCTATATTAAGGTCTGATATCACGCCTTGCGTTAGTTAACCATTGAAAGATGTCTTTGAATTTTTAAAGCATTTTAGAACGCTTATTTCTTCATTGTAAGCTTCTCAGAACACTTTATTTCGCATAGGCATACATAGTAAACTTTAGGGTCACGCTGTGTACCCCCTAATTGACCTATAATTATTTTCTGTGGTAGGGTACACTATCACCCTGTAATATAATACGTTTTCCAATTTAAAAATTTTAGGTCAATATTAAGGTCCGATACCCTACCGTTAGTTAACATAGAAAAGAGTCTTCGAATTTCCTTGTTTTAATGCACTATTTAAAATATACATAGAGTACCCCCTAATTGACCTATAATTATTTCCTGTTGTAGGGTACACTATTACCCTGTAATATAATACCTGGTCCAATTTAAATATTATGGTCCATATTAAGGTCTGATATCGCGCCTTGCGTTAGTTAACCATTGAAAGATGTCTTTGAATTTTTAAAGCATTTTAGAACGCTTATTTCTTCATTTTAAGCTTCTCAGAACACTCTATTTCGCATAGGCATACATAGTAAACTTTAGGGTCACGCTGTGTACCCCCTATTTGACCTATAATTATTTCCTGTGGTAGGGTACACTATTACCATGTAATACAATACGTGGTCCAATTTAAAAATTATAGGTCAATATTAAGGTCCGATACCGTGCCGTTTATTAACATAGAAAAGTGTCTTTGAATTTTTAAAGCATTTTAGAACGTTTATTTCCTCATTTTAAGCTTCTCAGAACACTTTATTTCGCATAGGCATACATAGTAAACTTTAGGGTCCCGCTGTGTACCCCCTAATTGACCTATAATTATTTTCTGTGGTAGGGTACACTATCACCCTGTAATATAATACGTGGTCCAATTAAAAAATTTTAGGTCAATATTAAGGTCCGATACCGTGCCGTTAGTTAACATAGAAAAGAGTCTTCGAATTTCCTTGTTTTAATGTACTATTTAAAATACACATAGTGTACCCCCTAATTGACCTATATTTAATTCCTGTGGTAGGGTACACTATTACCCTGTAATATAATTCCTGGTCCAATTTAAATATTATGGTTCCATATTAAGGTCTGATATCGCGCCTTGCGTTAGTTAACCATTGAAAGATGTCTTTGAGTTTTTAAAGCATTTTAGAACACTTATTTCTTCATTTTAAGCTTCTCAGAACACTCTATTTCGCATAGGCATACATAGTAAACTTTAGGGTCACGCTGTGTACCCCCTAATTGACCTATAATTATTTCCTGTCTTAGGGTACACTATTACCCTGTAATATAATACGAGGTCTAATTTAAAAAGTATAGGTCAATATTAAGGTCCGAAACCGTGCCGTTAGTTAACATAGAAAAGAGTCTTCGTATTTCCTTGTTTTAATGCACTATTTAAAATATACATAGTGTACCCCCTAATTGACCTATAATTATTTCTTGTGGTAGGGTACACTATTACCCTGTAATATAATACCTGGTCCAATTTAAATATTATGGGTCAATATTAAGGTCTGATATTGCGCCTAGCGTTAGTTAACCATTGAAAGATGTCTTTGAATTTTTAAAGCATTTTAGAACGCTTATTTCTTCATTTTAAGCTTCTCAGAACACTCTATTTCGCATAGGCATACATAGTAAACTTTAGGGTCACGCTGTGTACCCCCTAATTGACCTATAATTATTTCCTGTGGTAGGGTACACTATTACCCTGTGATATAATACGTGGTCCATTTTAAAAATTATAGGTCAATATTAAGATCCGATACCGTGCCGTTAGTTAACATAGAAAAGTGTCTTCGTATTTCCTTGTTTTAATGCACTATTTAAAATATACATAGTGTACCCCCTAATTGACCTATAATTATTTCCTGTGGCAGGGTACACTATTACCCTGTAATATAATACCTGGTCCAATTTAAATATTATGGGTCAATATTAAGGTCTGATATTGCGCCTAGCGTTAGTTAACCATTGAAAGATGTCTTTGAATTTTTAAAGCATTTTAGAACGCTTATTTCTTCATTTTAAGCATATCAGAACACTCTATTTCGCATAGGCATACATAGTAAAATTTAGGGTCACGCTGAGTACCCCCTAAATGACCTAGAATTATTTCCTGTGGTAGGGTACACTATTACCCTGTAATATAATACGTGGTCCAATTTAAAAATTATAGGTCAATATTAAGGTCCGATACCGTGCCGTTAGTTAACATAGAAAAATGTCTTTGAATTTTTAAAGCATTTTAGAACGCTTATTTCCTCATTTTAAGCTTCTCAGAACACTTTATTTCGCATAGGCATACATAGTAAACTTTAGGGTCACTCTGTGTACCCCCTAATTGACCTATAATTATTTCCTGTGGTAGGGTACACTATAACCCTGTAATATAATACGTGGTCCAATTTAAAAATTATAGGTCAATATTAAGGTCCGATACCGTGCCGTTAGTTAACATAGAAAACTGTCTTCGAATTTCCTTGTTTTAATGCACTATTTAAAATATACATAGTGTACCCCCTAATTGACCTATAATTATTTCCTGTTGTAGGGTACACTATTACCCTGTAATATAATACCTGGTCAAATTTAAATATTATGGGTCAATATTAAGGTCTGATATTGCGCCTTGCGTTAGTTAACCATTGAAAGATGTCTTTGAATTTTTAAAGCATTTTAGAACGCTTATTTCTTCATTTTAAGCTTCTCAGAACACTCTATATCGCATAGGCATACATAGTAAAATTTAGGGTCACGCTGTGTCCCCCCTAAATGACATATATTTATTTCCTGTGGTAGGGTACACTATTACCCTGTAATATAATACGTGGTCCAATTTAAAAAGTATATGTCAATATTAAGGTCCGATACCGTGCCGTTAGTTAACATAGAAAAGTGTCTTCGTATTTCCTTGTTTTAATGCACTATTTAAAATATACATAGTGTACCCCCTAATTGACCTATAATTATTTCCTGTGGTACGGTACTTTATTACCCTGTAATATAATACCTGGTCCAATTTAAATAATATGGGTCAATATTAAGGTCTGATATTGCGCCTTGCGTTAGTTAACCATTGAAAGATGTCTTTGAATTTTTAAAGCATTTTAGAACGCTTATTTCTTCATTTTAAGCTTCTCAGAACCCCTTATTTCGCATAGGCATACATAGTAAACTTTAGGGTCACGCTGTGTACCCCCTAATTGACCTATAATTATTTCCTGTGGTAGGGTACACTATTACCCTGTAATATAATACGTGGTCCAATTTAAAAATTATAGGTCAATGTTAAGGTCCGATACCGTGCCGTTAGTTAACATAGAAAAGTGTCTTCGTATTTCCTTGTTTTAATGCACTATTTAAAATATACATAGTGTACCCCCTAATTGACCTATAATTATTTCCTGTGGTACGGTACTTTATTACCCTGTAATATAATACCTGGTCCAATTTAAATAATATGGGTCAATATTAAGGTCTGATATTGCGCCTTGCGTTAGTTAACCATTGAAAGATGTCTTTGAATTTTTAAAGCATTTTAGAACGCTTATTTCTTCATTTTAAGCTTCTCAGAACCCCTTATTTCGCATAGGCATACATAGTAAACTTTAGGGTCACGCTGTGTACCCCCTAATTGACCTATAATTATTTTCTGTGGTAGGGTACACTATCACCCTGTGATATAATACGTGGTCCAATTTAAAAATTATAGGTCAATATTAAGGTCCGATACCGTGCCGTTAGTTAACATAGAAAAGTGTCCTCGTTTTTCCTTGTTTTAATGCACTATTTAAAATATACATAGTGTACCCCCTAATTGACCTATAATTATTTCCTGTGGTAGGGTACACTATTACCCTGTAATATAATTCCTGGTCCAATTTAAATGATATGGGTCAATATTAAGGTCTGATATTGCGCCTTGCGTTAGTTAACCATTGAAAGATGTCTTTGAATTTTTAAAGCATTTTAGAACGCTTATTTCTTCATTTTAAGCTTCTCAGAACCTTTTATATCGCATAGGCATACATAGTAAAATTTAGGGTCACGCTGTGTCCCCCCTAAATGACATATATTTATTTCCTGTGGTAGGGTACACTATTACCCTGTAATATAATACGTGGTCCAATTTAAAAATTATAGGTCAATATTAAGGTCTGACACCGTGCCGTTAGTTAACATTGAAAAATGTCTTTGAATTTTTAAAGCATTTTAGAACGCTTATTTCCTCATTTTAAGCTTCTCAGAACACTTTTTTTCGCATAGGCATACATTGTAAACTTTAGGGTCACGCTGTGTACCCCATAATTGACCTATAATTATTTCCTGTGGTAGGGCACACTATAACCCTGTAATATAATACGTGGTCCAATTTATAAATTATAGGTCAATATTAAGGTCCGATACCGTGCCGTTAGTAAACATAGAAAAGTGTCTTCGAATTTCCTTGTTTTAATGCACTATTTAAAATATACATAGTGTACCCCCTAATTGACCTATAATTATTTCCTGTGGTAGGGTACACTATTACCCTGTAATATAATACCTGGTCCAATTTAAATAATATGGGTCAATATTAAGGTCTGATATTGCGCCTTGCGTTAGTTAACCATTGAAAGATGTCTTTGAATTTTTAAAGCATTTTAGAACGCCTATTTCTTCATTTTAAGCTTCTCAGAACACTCTATTTCGCATAGGCATACATAGTAAACTTTGGGGTCACGCTGTGTACCCCCTAATTGACCTATAATTATTTCCTGTGGTAGGGTACACTATTACCCTGTAATATAATACCTGGTCCAATTTAAATAATATGGGTCAATATTAAGGTCTGATACCGTGCCGTTAGTTAACATTGAAAAATGTCTTTGAATTTTTAAAGCATTTTAGAACGCTTATTTCCTCATTTTAAGCTTCTCAGAACACTTTATTTCGCATAGGCATACATAGTAAACTTTAGGGTCCCGCTGTGTACCCCCTAATTGACCTATAATTATTTTCTGTTTTAGGGTACACTATCACCCTGTAATATAATACGTGGAGCAATTTAAAAATTATAGGTCAATATTAAGGTCCGATACCGTGCCGTTAGTTAACATAGAAAAGTGTCTTCGTATTTCCCTGTTTTAATGCACTATTTAAAATATACATAGTGTACCCCCTAATTGACCTATAATTATTTCCTGTGGTAGGGTACACTATTACCCTGTAATATAATACCTGGTCCAATTTAAATATTATGGGTCAATATTAAGGTCTGATATCGTGCCTTGCGTTAGTTAACCATTGAAAGATGTCTTTGAATTTTTAAAGCATTTTAGAACGCTTATTTCTTCATTTTAAGCTTCTCAGAACACGCTATTTCGCATAGGCATACATAGTAAACTTTAGGTTCACGCTGTGTACCCCCTAATTGACCTATAATTATTTCCTGTGGTAGGGTACACTATTACCCTGTAATATAATTCGTGGTCCAATTTAGAAAATTATAGGTCAATATTAAGTTCCGATACCGTGCCGTTAGTTAACATAGAAAAGTATCTTCGTATTTCCTTGTTTTAATGCACTATTTAAAATATACATAGTGTACCCCCTAATTGACCTATAATTATTTCCTGTTGTAGGGTACACTATTACCCTGTAATATAATACCTGGTCCAATTTAAATATTATGGTTCCATATTAAGGTCTGATATCGCGCCTTGCGTTAGTTAACCATTGAAAGATGTCTTTGAATTTTTAAAGCATTTTAGAACGCTTATTTCTTCATTTTAAGCTTCTCAGAACACTCTATTTCGCATAGGCATACATAGTAAACTTTAGGTTCACGCTGTGTACCCCCTAATTGACCTATAATTATTTCCTGTGGTAGGGTACACTATTACCCTGTAATATAATACGTGGTCTAATTTAAAAATTATAGGTCAATATTAAGGTCCGATACCGTGCCGTTAGTTAACATAGAAAAGTGTCTTCGAATTTCCTTGTTTTAATGCACTATTTAAAATATACATAGTGTACCCCCTAATTGACCTATAATTATTTCCTGCGGTAGGGTACACTATTACCCTGTAATATACTACCTGGTCCAATTTAAATAATATGGGTCAATATTAAGGTCTGATATTGTGCCTTGCGTTAGTTAACCATTGAAAGATGTCTTTGAATTTTTAAAGCATTTTAGAACGCTTATTTCTTCATTTTAAGCTTCTCAGAACCCTCTATTTCGCATAGGCATACATAGTAAACTTTGGGGTCACGCTGTGTACCCCCTAAATGGCCTATAATTATTTCCTGTGGTAGGGTACACTATTACCCTGTAATATAATACGTGGTCCAATTTAAAAATTATAGGTCAATATTAAGGTCCGATACCGTGCCGTTAGTAAACATTGAAAAATGTCTTTGAATTTTTAAAGCATTTTAGAACGCTTATTTCCTCCTTTTAAGCTTCTCAGAACACTTTATTTCGCATAGGCATACATAGTAAACTTTAGGGTCACGCTGTGTACCCCCTAATTGACCTATAATTATTTCCTGTGGTAGGGTACACTATTACCCTGTAATATAATACCTGGTCTAATTTAAATATTATGGGTCAATATTAAGGTCTGATATTGCGCCTTGCGTTAGGTAACCATTGAAAGATGTCTTTGAATTTTTAAAGCATTTTAGAACGCTTATTTCTTCATTTTAAGCTTCTCAGAACACTTTATTTCGCATAGGCATACATAGTAAACTTTAGGGTCACGCTGAGTACCCCCTAATTGACTTATAATTATTTTCTGTGGTAGGGTACACTATCACACTGTAATATAATACGTGGTCCAATTTAAAAATTTTAGGTCAATATTAAGGTCCGATACCCTACCGTTAGCTAACATAGAAAAGAGTCTTCGAATTTCCTTGTTTTAATGCACTATTTAAAATATACATAGTGTACCCCCTAATTGACCTATAATTATTTCCTGTTGTAGGGCACACTTTTACCCTGTAATATAATACCTGGTCCAATTTAAATATTATGGTTCCATATTAAGGTCTGATATCGCGCCTTGCGTTAGTTAACCATTGAAAGATGTCTTTGAATTTTTAAAGCATTTTAGAACGCTTATTTCTTAATTTTAAGCTTCTCAGAACACTCTATTTCGCATAGGCATACATAGTAAACTTTAGGGTCACGCTGTGTACCCCCTAAATGACCTATAATTATTTCCTGTGGTAGGGTACACTATTACCCGGAAATATAATACGTGGTCCAATTTAAAAATTATAGGTCAATATTAAGGTCCGATACCGTGCCGTTAGTTAACATAGAAAAGAGTCTTCGAATTTCCTTGTTTTAATGCACTATTTAAAATATACATAGAGTACCCCCTAATTGACCTATAATTATTTCCTGTTGTAGGGTACACTATTACCCTGTAATATAATACCTGGTCCAATTTAAATATTATGGTTCCATATTAAGGTCTGATATCGTGCCTTGCGTTAGTTAACCATTGAAAGATGTCTTTGAATTTTTAAAGCATTTTAGAACGCTTATTTCTTCATTTTAAGCTTCTCAGAACACTCTATTTCGCATAGGCATACATAGTAAACTTTAGGGTCACGCTGTGTACCCCCTAATTGACCTATAATTATTTCCTGTGGAAGGGTACACTATTACCCTGTAATACAATACGTGGTCCAATTTAAAACTTATAGGTCAATATTAAGGTCCGATACCGTGCCGTTTATTAACATAGAAAAGTGTCTTTGAATTTTTAAAGCATTTTAGAACGTTTATTTCCTCATTTTAAGCTTCTCAGAACACTTTATTTCGCATAGGCATACATAGTAAACTTTAGGGTCATGCTGTGTACCCCCTAAATGACCTATAATTTATTCCTGTGGTAGGGTACACTATTTCCCTGTAATATAATACGTGGTCCAATTTAAAAATTATAGGTCAATATTAAAGCCCGATACCGTGCCGTTAGTTAACATAGAAAAGTGTCTTCGTATTTCCTTGTTTTAATGCACTATTTAAAATATACATAGTGTACCCCCTAATTGACCTATAATTATTTCCTGTGGTAGGGTACACTATTACCCTGTAATATAATACCTGGTCCAATTTAAATATTATTAGTCAATATTAAGGTCTGATTTTTCGCCTTGCGTTAGTTAACCATTGAAAGATGTCTTTGAATTTTTAAAGCATTTTAGAACGCTTATTTCTTCATTTTAAGCTTCTCAGAACACTTTATTTCGCATAGGCATACATAGTAAACTTTAGGGTCCCGCTGTGTACCCCCTAATTGACCTATAATTATTTTCTGTTTTAGGGTACACTATCACCCTGTAATATAATACGTGGAGCAATTTAAAAATTATAGGTCAATATTAAGGTCCGATACCGTGCCGTTAGTTAACATAGAAAAGTGTCTTCGTATTTCCCTGTTTTAATGCACTATTTAAAATATACATAGTGTACCCCCTAATTGACCTATAATTATTTCCTGTGGTAGGGTACACTATTACCCTGTAATATAATACCTGGTCAAATTTAAATATTATGGGTCAATATTAAGGTCTGATATCGCGCCTTGCGTTAGTTAAACATTGAAAGATGTCTTTGAATTTTTAAAGCATTTTAGAACGCTTATTTCTTCATTTTAAGCTTCTCAGAACACGCTATTTCGCATAGGCATACATAGTAAACTTTAGGTTCACGCTGTGTACCCCCTAATTGACCTATAATTATTTCCTGTGGTAGGGTACACTATTGCCCTGTAATATAATACGTGGTCCAATTTAAAAATTATAGGTCAATATTAAGGTCCGATACCGTGCCGTTAATTAACATAGAAAAGTGTCTTTGAATTTTTAAAGCATTTTAGAACGTTTATTTCCTCATTTTAAGCTTCTCAGAACACTTTATTTCGCATAGTCATACATAGTAAACTTTAGGGTCACGCTGTGTACCCCCTAATTGACCTATAATTATTTCCTGTGGTAGGGTACACTATTACCCTGTAATATAATTCGTGGTCCAATTTAGAAAATTATAGGTCAATATTAAGGTCCGATACCGTGCCGTTAGTTAACATAGAAAAGTATCTTCGTATTTCCTTGTTTTAATGCACTATTTAAAATATACATAGTGTACCCCCTAATTGACCTATAATTATTTCCTGTTGTAGGGTACACTATTACCCTGTAATATAATACCTGGTCCAATTTAAATATTATGGTTCCATATTAAGGTCTGATATCGCGCCTTGCGTTAGTTAACCATTGAAAGATGTCTTTGAATTTTTAAAGCATTTTAGAACGCTTATTTCTTCATTTTAAGCTTCTCAGAACACTCTATTTCGCATAGGCATACATAGTAAACTTTTTGTTCACGCTGTGTACCCCCTAATTGACCTATAATTATTTCCTGTGGTAGGGTACACTATTACCCTGTAATATAATACGTGGTCTAATTTAAAAATTATAGGTCAATATTAAGGTCCGATACCGTGCCGTTAGTTAACATAGAAAAGTGTCTTCGAATTTCCTTGTTTTAATGCACTATTTAAAATATACATAGTGTACCCCCTAATTGACCTATAATTATTTCCTGCTGTAGGGTACACTATTACCCTGTAATATACTACCTGGTCCAATTTAAATAATATGGGTCAATATTAAGGTCTGATATTGCGCCTTGCGTTAGTTAACCATTGAAAGATGTCTTTGAATTTTTAAAGCATTTTAGAACGCTTATTTCTTCATTTTAAGCTTCTCAGAACACTCTATTTCGCATAGGCATACATAGTAAACTTTGGGGTCACGCTGTGTACCCCCTAAATGGCCTATAATTATTTCCTGTGGTAGGGTACACTATTACCCTGTAATATAATACGTGGTCCAATTTAAAAATTATAGGTCAATATTAAGTTCCGATACCGTGCCGTTAGTTAACATTGAAAAATGTCTTCGTATTTCCTTGTTTTATTGCACTATTTAAAATATACATAGTGTACCCCCTAATTGACCTATAATTATTTCCTGTTGTAGGGTACACTATTACCCTGTAATATAATACCTGGTCCAATTTAAATATTATGGTTCCATATTAAGGTCTGATATCGCGCCTTGCGTTAGTTAACCATTGAAAGATGTCTTTGAATTTTTAAAGCATTTTAGAACGCTTATTTCTTCATTTTAAGCTTCTCAGAACACTCTATTTCGCATAGGCATACATAGTAAACTTTGGGGTCACGCTGTGTACCCCCTAAATGGCCTATAAATATTTCCTGTGGTAGGGTACACTATTACCCTGTAATATAATACGTGGTCTAATTTAAAAATTATAGGTCAATATTAAGGTCCGATACCGTGCCGTTAGTTAACATAGAAAAGTGTCTTCGAATTTCCTTGTTTTAATGCACTATTTAAAATATACATAGTGTACCCCCTAATTGACCTATAATTATTTCCTGCTGTAGGGTACACTATTACCCTGTAATATACTACCTGGTCCAATTTAAATATTATGGTTCCATATTAAGGTCTGATATCGCGCCTTGCGTTAGTTAACCATTGAAAGATGTCTTTGAATTTTTAAAGCATTTTAGAACGCTTATTTCTTCATTTTAAGCTTCTCAGAACACTCTATTTCGCATAGGCATACATAGTAAACTTTGGGGTCACGCTGTGTACCCCCTAAATGGCCTATAATTATTTCCTGTGGTAGGGTATAGGGTACACTATTACCCTGTAATATAATACGTGGTCCAATTTAAAAATTATAGGTCAATATTAAGGTCCGATACCGTGCCGTTAGTAAACAGTGAAAAATGTCTTTGAATTTTTAAAGCATTTTAGAACGCTTATTTCCTCCTTTTAAGCTTCTCAGAACACTTTATTTCGCTTAGGCATACATAGTAAACTTTAGGGTCACGCTGTGTACCCCCTAATTGACCTATAATTATTTCCTGTGGTAGGGTACACTATTACCCTGTAATATAATACCTGGTCCAATTTAAATATTATGGGTCAATATTAAGGTCTGATATCGCGCCTTGCGTTAGTTAACCATTGAAAGATGTCTTTGAATTTTTAAAGCATTTTAGAACGCTTATTTCTTCATTTAAAGCTTCTCAGAACACGCTATTTCGCATAGGCATACATAGTAAACTTTAGGTTCACGCTGTGTACCCCCTAATTGACCTATAATTATTTCCTGTGGTAGGGTACACTATTACCCTGTAATATAATTCGTGGTCCAATTTAGAAATTATAGGTCAATATTAAGGTCCGATACCGTGCCGTTAGTTAACATAGAAAAAGTATCTTCGTATTTCCTTGTTTTAATGCACTATTTAAAATATACATAGTGTACCCCCTAATTGACCTATAATTATTTCCTGTTGTAGGGTACACTATTACCCTGTAATATAATACCTGGTCCAATTTAAATATTATGGTTCCATATTAAGGTCTGATATCGCGCCTTGCGTTAGTTAACCATTGAAAGATGTCTTTGAATTTTTAAAGCATTTTAGAACGCTTATTTCTTCATTTTAAGCTTCTCAGAACACTCTATTTCGCATAGGCATACATAGTAAACTTTAGGTTCACGCTGTGTACCCCCTAATTGACCTATAATTATTTCCTGTGGTAGGGTACACTATTACCCTGTAATATAATACGTGGTCTAATTTAAAATTATAGGTCAATATTAAGGTCCGATACCGTGCCGTTAGTTAACATAGAAAAGTGTCTTCGAATTTCCTTGTTTTAATGCACTATTTAAAATATACATAGTGTACCCCCTAATTGACCTATAATTATTTCCTGCGGTAGGGTACACTATTACCCTGTAATATACTACCTGGTCCAATTTAAATAATATGGGTCAATATTAAGGTCTGATATTGTGCCTTGCGTTAGTTAACCATTGAAAGATGTCTTTGAATTTTTAAAGCATTTTAGAACGCTTATTTCTTCATTTTAAGCTTCTCAGAACACTCTATTTCGCATAGGCATACATAGTAAACTTTGGGGTCACGCTGTGTACCCCTAAATGGCCTATAATTATTTCCTGTGGTAGGGTACACTATTACCCTGTAATATAATACGTGGTCCAATTTAAAAATTATAGGTCAATATTAAGTTCCGATACCGTGCCGTTAGTTAACATTGAAAAATGTCTTCGTATTTCCTTGTTTTATTGCACTATTTAAAATATACATAGTGTACCCCCTAATTGACCTATAATTATTTCCTGTTGTAGGGTACACTATTACCCTGTAATATAATACCTGGTCCAATTTAAATATTATGGTTCCATATTAAGGTCTGATATCGCGCCTTGCGTTAGTTAACCATTGAAAGATGTCTTTGAATTTTTAAAGCATTTTAGAACGCTTATTTCTTCATTTTAAGCTTCTCAGAACACTCTATTTCGCATAGGCATACATAGTAAACTTTGGGGTCACGCTGTGTACCCCCTAAATGGCCTATAATTATTTCCTGTGGTAGGGTACACTATTACCCTGTAATATAATACGTGGTCCAATTTAAAAATTATAGGTCAATATTAAGTTCCGATACCGTGCCGTTAGTTAACATTGAAAAATGTCTTCGTATTTCCTTGTTTTATTGCACTATTTAAAATATACATAGTGTACCCCCTAATTGACCTATAATTATTTCCTGTTGTAGGGTACACTATTACCCTGTAATATAATACCTGGTCCAATTTAAATATTATGGTTCCATATTAAGGTCTGATATCGCGCCTTGCGTTAGTTAACCATTGAAAGATGTCTTTGAATTTTTAAAGCATTTTAGAACGCTTATTTCTTCATTTTAAGCTTCTCAGAACACTCTATTTCGCATAGGCATACATAGTAAACTTTGGGGTCACGCTGTGTACCCCCTAAATGGCCTATAATTATTTCCTGTGGTAGGGTACACTATTACCCTGTAATATAATACGTGGTCCAATTTAAAAATTATAGGTCAATATTAAGGTCCGATACCGTGCCGTTAGTAAACAGTGAAAAATGTCTTTGAATTTTTAAAGCATTTTAGAACGCTTATTTCCTCCTTTTAAGCTTCTCAGAACACTTTATTTCGCTTAGGCATACATAGTAAACTTTAGGGTCACGCTGTGTACCCCCTAATTGACCTATAATTATTTCCTGTGGTAGGGTACACTATTACCCTGTAATATAATACCTGGTCCAATTTAAATATTATGGGTCAATATTAAGGTCTGATATTGCGCCTTGCGTTAGGTAACCATTGAAAGATGTGTTTGAATTTTTAAAGCATTTTAGAACGCTTATTTCTTCATTTTAAGCTTCTCAGAACACTTTATTTCGCATAGGCATACATAGTAAACTTTAGGGTCACGCTGTGTACCCCCTAAATGACCTATAATTATTTCCTGTGGTAGGGTTCACTATTACCCGGAAATATAATACGTGGTCCAATTTAAAAATTATAGGTCAATATTAAGGTCCGATACCGTGCCGTTAGTTAACATAGAAAAGTGTCTTCGAATTTCCTTGTTTTAATGCACTATTTAAAATATACATAGTGTACCCCCTAATTGACCTATAATTATTTCCTGTTGTAGGGTACACTATTACCCTGTAATATAATACCTGGTCCAATTTAAATATTATGGTTCTATATTAAGGTCTGATATCACGCCTTGCGTTAGTTAACCATTGAAAGATGTCTTTGAATTTTTAAAGCATTTTAGAACGCTTATTTCTTCATTGTAAGCTTCTCAGAACACTTTATTTCGCATAGGCATACATAGTAAACTTTAGGGTCACGCTGTGTACCCCCTAATTGACCTATAATTATTTTCTGTGGTAGGGTACACTATCACCCTGTAATATAATACGTTTTCCAATTTAAAAATTTTAGGTCAATATTAAGGTCCGATACCCTACCGTTAGTTAACATAGAAAAGAGTCTTCGAATTTCCTTGTTTTAATGCACTATTTAAAATATACATAGAGTACCCCCTAATTTACCTATAATTATTTCCTGTTGTAGGGTACACTATTACCCTGTAATATAATACCTGGTCCAATTTAAATATTATGGTTCCATATTAAGGTCTGATATCGCGCCTTGCGTTAGTTAACCATTGAAAGATGTCTTTGAATTTTTAAAGCATTTTAGAACGCTTATTTCTTCATTTTAAGCTTCTCAGAACACTCTATTCGCATAGGCATACATAGTAAACTTTGGGGTCACGCTGTGTACCCCCTAAATGGCCTATAATTATTTCCTGTGGTAGGGTACACTATTACCCTGTAATATAATACGTGGTCCAATTTAAAAATTATAGGTCAATATTAAGGTCCGATACCGTGCCGTTAGTAAACAGTGAAAAATGTCTTTGAATTTTTAAAGCATTTTAGAACGCTTATTTCCTCCTTTTAAGCTTCTCAGAACACTTTATTTCGCTTAGGCATACATAGTAAACTTTAGGGTCACGCTGTGTACCCCCTAATTGACCTATAATTATTTCCTGTGGTAGGGTACACTATTACCCTGTAATATAATACCTGGTCCAATTTAAATATTATGGGTCAATATTAAGGTCTGATATTGCGCCTTGCGTTAGGTAACCATTGAAAGATGTGTTTGAATTTTTAAAGCATTTTAGAACGCTTATTTCTTCATTTTAAGCTTCTCAGAACACTTTATTTCGCATAGGCATACATAGTAAACTTTAGGGTCACGCTGTGTACCCCTTAAATGACCTATAATTATTTCCTGTGGTAGGGTTCACTATTACCCGGAAATATAATACGTGGTCCAATTTAAAAATTATAGGTCAATATTAAGGTCCGATACCGTGCCGTTAGTTAACATAGAAAAGTGTCTTCGAATTTCCTTGTTTTAATGCACTATTTAAAATATACATAGTGTACCCCCTAATTGACCTATAATTATTTCCTGTTGTAGGGTACACTATTACCCTGTAATATAATACCTGGTCCAATTTAAATATTATGGTTCTATATTAAGGTCTGATATCACGCCTTGCGTTAGTTAACCATTGAAAGATGTCTTTGAATTTTTAAAGCATTTTAGAACGCTTATTTCTTCATTGTAAGCTTCTCAGAACACTTTATTTCTCATAGGCATACATAGTAAACTTTAGGGTCACGCTGTGTACCCCCTAATTGACCTATAATTATTTTCTGTGGTAGGGTACACTATCACCCTGTAATATAATACGTTTTCCAATTTAAAAATTTTAGGTCAATATTAAGGTCCGATACCCTACCGTTAGTTAACATAGAAAAGAGTCTTCGAATTTCCTTGTTTTAATGCACTATTTAAAATATACATAGAGTACCCCCTAATTGACCTATAATTATTTCCTGTTGTAGGGTACACTATTACCCTGTAATATATACCTGGTCCAATTTAAATATTACGGTTCCATATTAAGGTCTGATATCGCGCCTTGCGTTAGTTAACCATTGAAAGATGTCTTTGAATTTTTAAAGCATTTTAGAACGCTTATTTCTTCATTTTAAGCTTCTCAGAACACTCTATTTCGCATAGGCATACATAGTAAACTTTGGGGTCACGCTGTGTACCCCCTAAATGGCCTATAATTATTTCCTGTGGTAGGGTACACTATTACCCTGTAATATAATACGTGGTCCAATTTAAAAATTATAGGTCAATATTAAGGTCCGATACCGTGCCGTTAGTAAACAGTGAAAAATGTCTTTGAATTTTTAAAGCATTTTAGAACGCTTATTTCCTCCTTTTAAGCTTCTCAGAACACTTTATTTCGCTTAGGCATACATAGTAAACTTTAGGGTCACGCTGTGTACCCCCTAATTGACCTATAATTATTTCCTGTGGTAGGGTACACTATTACCCTGTAATATAATACCTGGTCCAATTTAAATATTATGGGTCAATATTAAGGTCTGATATTGCGCCTTGCGTTAGGTAACCATTGAAAGATGTGTTTGAATTTTTAAAGCATTTTAGAACGCTTATTTCTTCATTTTAAGCTTCTCAGAACACTTTATTTCGCATAGGCATACATAGTAAACTTTAGGGTCACGCTGTGTACCCCTTAAATGACCTATAATTATTTCCTGTGGTAGGGTTCACTATTACCCGGAAATATAATACGTGGTCCAATTTAAAAATTATAGGTCAATATTAAGGTCCGATACCGTGCCGTTAGTTAACATAGAAAAGTGTCTTCGAATTTCCTTGTTTTAATGCACTATTTAAAATATACATAGTGTACCCCCTAATTGACCTATAATTATTTCCTGTTGTAGGGTACACTATTACCCTGTAATATAATACCTGGTCCAATTTAAATATTATGGTTCTATATTAAGGTCTGATATCACGCCTTGCGTTAGTTAACCATTGAAAGATGTCTTTGAATTTTTAAAGCATTTTAGAACGCTTATTTCTTCATTGTAAGCTTCTCAGAACACTTTATTTCTCATAGGCATACATAGTAAACTTTAGGGTCACGCTGTGTACCCCCTAATTGACCTATAATTATTTTCTGTGGTAGGGTACACTATCACCCTGTAATATAATACGTTTTCCAATTTAAAAATTTTAGGTCAATATTAAGGTCCGATACCCTACCGTTAGTTAACATAGAAAAGAGTCTTCGAATTTCCTTGTTTTAATGCACTATTTAAAATATACATAGAGTACCCCCTAATTGACCTATAATTATTTCCTGTTGTAGGGTACACTATTACCCTGTAATATAATACCTGGTCCAATTTAAATATTATGGTTCCATATTAAGGTCTGATATCGCGCCTTGCGTTAGTTAACCATTGAAAGATGTCTTTGAATTTTTAAAGCATTTTAGAACGCTTATTTCTTCATTTTAAGCTTCTCAGAACACTCTATTTCGCATAGGCATACATAGTAAACTTTGGGGTCACGCTGTGTACCCCCTAAATGGCCTATAATTATTTCCTGTGGTAGGGTACACTATTACCCTGTAATATAATACGTGGTCCAATTTAAAAATTATAGGTCAATATTAAGGTCCGATACCGTGCCGTTAGTAAACATAGAAAAGTGTCTTCGAATTTCCTTGTTTTAATGCACTATTTAAAATATACATAGTGTACCCCCTAATTCACCTATAATTATTTTCTGTGGTAGGGTACACTATTACCCTGTAATATAATACCTGGTCCAATTTAAATAATATGGGTCAATATTAAGGTCTGATATTGCGCCTTGCGTTAGTTAACCATTGAAAGATGTCTTTGAATTTTTAAAGCATTTTAGAACGCCTATTTCTTCATTTTAAGCTTCTCAGAACACTCTATTTCGCATAGGCATACATAGTAAACTTTGGGGTCACGCTGTGTACCCCCTAATTGACCTATAATTATTTCCTGTGGTAGGGTACACTATTACCCTGTAATATAATACCTGGTCCAATTTAAATAATATGGGTCAATATTAAGGTCTGATACCGTGCCGTTAGTTAACATTGAAAAATGTCTTTGAATTTTTAAAGCATTTTAGAACGCTTATTTCCTCATTTTAAGCTTCTCAGAACACTTTATTTCGCATAGGCATACATAGTAAACTTTAGGGTCCCGCTGTGTACCCCCTAATTGACCTATAATTATTTTCTGTTTTAGGGTACACTATCACCCTGTAATATAATACGTGGAGCAATTTAAAAATTATAGGTCAATATTAAGGTCCGATACCGTGCCGTTAGTAAACATAGAAAAGTGTCTTCGAATTTCCTTGTTTTAATGCACTATTTAAAATATACATAGTGTACCCCCTAATTGACCTATAATTATTTCCTGTGGTAGGGTACACTATTACCCTGTAATATAATACCTGGTCCAATTTAAATAATATGGGTCAATATTAAGGTCTGATATTGCGCCTTGCGTTAGTTAACCATTGAAAGATGTCTTTGAATTTTTAAAGCATTTTAGAACGCCTATTTCTTCATTTTAAGCTTCTCAGAACACTCTATTTCGCATAGGCATACATAGTAAACTTTGGGGTCACGCTGTGTACCCCCTAATTGACCTATAATTATTTCCTGTGGTAGGGTACACTATTACCCTGTAATATAATACCTGGTCCAATTTAAATAATATGGGTCAATATTAAGGTCTGATACCGTGCCGTTAGTTAACATTGAAAAATGTCTTTGAATTTTTAAAGCATTTTAGAACGCTTATTTCCTCATTTTAAGCTTCTCAGAACACTTTATTTCGCATAGGCATACATAGTAAACTTTAGGGTCCCGCTGTGTACCCCCTAATTGACCTATAATTATTTTCTGTTTTAGGGTACACTATCACCCTGTAATATAATACGTGGAGCAATTTAAAAATTATAGGTCAATATTAAGGTCCGATACCGTGCCGTTAGTTAACATAGAAAAGTGTCTTCGTATTTCCCTGTTTTAATGCACTATTTAAAATATACATAGTGTACCCCCTAATTGACCTATAATTATTTCCTGTGGTAGGGTACACTATTACCCTGTAATATAATACCTGGTCCAATTTAAATAATATGGGTCAATATTAAGGTCTGATATTGCGCCTTGCGTTAGTTAACCATTGAAAGATGTCTTTGAATTTTTAAAGCATTTTAGAACGCCTATTTCTTCATTTTAAGCTTCTCAGAACACTCTATTTCGCATAGGCATACATAGTAAACTTTGGGGTCACGCTGTGTACCCCCTAATTGACCTATAATTATTTCCTGTGGTAGGGTACACTATTACCCTGTAATATAATACCTGGTCCAATTTAAATAATATGGGTCAATATTAAGGTCTGATACCGTGCCGTTAGTTAACATTGAAAAATGTCTTTGAATTTTTAAAGCATTTTAGAACGCTTATTTCCTCATTTTAAGCTTCTCAGAACACTTTATTTCGCATAGGCATACATAGTAAACTTTAGGGTCCCGCTGTGTACCCCCTAATTGACCTATAATTATTTTCTGTTTTAGGGTACACTATCACCCTGTAATATAATACGTGGAGCAATTTAAAAATTTTAGGTCAATATTAAGGTCCGATACCCTACCGTTAGTTAACATAGAAAAGAGTCTTCGAATTTCCTTGTTTTAATGCACTATTTAAAATATACATAGAGTACCCCCTAATTGACCTATAATTATTTCCTGTTGTAGGGTACACTATTACCCTGTAATATAATACCTGGTCCAATTTAAATATTATGGTTCCATATTAAGGTCTGATATCGCGCCTTGCGTTAGTTAACCATTGAAAGATGTCTTTGAATTTTTAAAGCATTTTAGAACGCTTATTTCTTCATTTTAAGCTTCTCAGAACACTCTATTTCGCATAGGCATACATAGTAAACTTTGGGGTCACGCTGTGTACCCCCTAAATGGCCTATAATTATTTCCTGTGGTAGGGTACACTATTACCCTGTAATATAATACGTGGTCCAATTTAAAAATTATAGGTCAATATTAAGTTCCGATACCGTGCCGTTAGTTAACATTGAAAAATGTCTTCGTATTTCCTTGTTTTATTGCACTATTTAAAATATACATAGTGTACCCCCTAATTGACCTATAATTATTTCCTGTTGTAGGGTACACTATTACCCTGTAATATAATACCTGGTCCAATTTAAATATTATGGTTCCATATTAAGGTCTGATATCGCGCCTTGCGTTAGTTAACCATTGAAAGATGTCTTTGAATTTTTAAAGCATTTTAGAACGCTTATTTCTTCATTTTAAGCTTCTCAGAACACTCTATTTCGCATAGGCATACATAGTAAACTTTGGGGTCACGCTGTGTACCCCCTAAATGGCCTATAATTATTTCCTGTGGTAGGGTACACTATTACCCTGTAATATAATACGTGGTCCAATTTAAAAATTATAGGTCAATATTAAGGTCCGATACCGTGCCGTTAGTAAACAGTGAAAAATGTCTTTGAATTTTTAAAGCATTTTAGAACGCTTATTTCCTCCTTTTAAGCTTCTCAGAACACTTTATTTCGCTTAGGCATACATAGTAAACTTTAGGGTCACGCTGTGTACCCCCTAATTGACCTATAATTATTTCCTGTGGTAGGGTACACTAATACCCTGTAATATAATACCTGGTCCAATTTAAATATTATGGGTCAATATTAAGGTCTGATATTGCGCCTTGCGTTAGGTAACCATTGAAAGATGTGTTTGAATTTTTAAAGCATTTTAGAACGCTTATTTCTTCATTTTAAGCTTCTCAGAACACTTTATTTCGCATAGGCATACATAGTAAACTTTAGGGTCACGCTGTGTACCCCCTAAATGACCTATAATTATTTCCTGTGGTAGGGTTCACTATTACCCGGAAATATAATACGTGGTCCAATTTAAAAATTATAGGTCAATATTAAGGTCCGATACCGTGCCGTTAGTTAACATAGAAAAGTGTCTTCGAATTTCCTTGTTTTAATGCACTATTTAAAATATACATAGTGTACCCCCTAATTGACCTATAATTATTTCCTGTTGTAGGGTACACTATTACCCTGTAATATAATACCTGGTCCAATTTAAATATTATGGTTCTATATTAAGGTCTGATATCACGCCTTGCGTTAGTTAACCATTGAAAGATGTCTTTGAATTTTTAAAGCATTTTAGAACGCTTATTTCTTCATTGTAAGCTTCTCAGAACACTTTATTTCGCATAGGCATACATAGTAAACTTTAGGGTCACGCTGTGTACCCCCTAATTGACCTATAATTATTTTCTGTGGTAGGGTACACTATCACCCTGTAATATAATACGTTTTCCAATTTAAAAATTTTAGGTCAATATTAAGGTCCGATACCCTACCGTTAGTTAACATAGAAAAGAGTCTTCGAATTTCCTTGTTTTAATGCACTATTTAAAATATACATAGAGTACCCCCTAATTGACCTATAATTATTTCCTGTTGTAGGGTACACTATTACCCTGTAATATAATACCTGGTCCAATTTAAATATTATGGTTCCATATTAAGGTCTGCTATCGCGCCTTGCGTTAGTTAACCATTGAAAGATGTCTTTGAATTTTTAAAGCATTTTAGAACGCTTATTTCTTCATTTTAAGCTTCTCAGAACACTCTATTTCGCATAGGCATACATAGTAAACTTTAGGGTCACGCTGTGTACCCCCTAATTGACCTATAATTATTTCCTGTCTTAGGGTACACTATTACCCTGTAATATAATACGAGGTCTAATTTAAAAAGTATAGGTCAATATTAAGGTCCGAAACCGTGCCGTTAGTTAACATAGAAAAGAGTCTTCGTATTTCCTTGTTTTAATGCACTATTTAAAATATACATAGTGTACCCCCTAATTGACCTATAATTATTTCTTGTGGTAGGGTACACTATTACCCTGTAATATAATACCTGGTCCAATTTAAATATTATGGGTCAATATTAAGGTCTGATATTGCGCCTAGCGTTAGTTAACCATTGAAAGATGTCTTTGAATTTTTAAAGCATTTTAGAACGCTTATTTCTTCATTTTAAGCTTCTCAGAACACTCTATTTCGCATAGGCATACATAGTAAACTTTAGGGTCACGCTGTGTACCCCCTAATTGACCTATAATTATTTCCTGTGGTAGGGTACACTATTACCCTGTGATATAATACGTGGTCCATTTTAAAAATTATAGGTCAATATTAAGATCCGATACCGTGCCGTTAGTTAACATAGAAAAGTGTCTTCGTATTTCCTTGTTTTAATGCACTATTTAAAATATACATAGTGTACCCCCTAATTGACCTATAATTATTTCCTGTGGCAGGGTACACTATTACCCTGTAATATAATACCTGGTCCAATTTAAATATTATGGGTCAATATTAAGGTCTGATATTGCGCCTAGCAATAGTTAACCATTGAAAGATGTCTTTGAATTTTTAAAGCATTTTAGAACGCTTATTTCTTCATTTTAAGCATATCAGAACACTCTATTTCGCATAGGCATACATAGTAAAATTTAGGGTCACGCTGTGTACCCCCTAAATGACCTATAATTATTTCCTGTGGTAGGGTACACTATTACCCTGTAATATAATACGTGGTCCAATTTAAAAATTATAGGTCAATATTAATGTCCGATACCGTGCCGTTAGTTAACATAGAAAAATGTCTTTGAATTTTTAAAGCATTTTAGAACGCTTATTTCCTCATTTTAAGCTTCTCAGAACACTTTATTTCGCATAGGCATACATAGTAAACTTTAGGGTCACGCTGTGTACCCCCTAAATGACCTATAATTATTTCCTGTGGTAGGGTTCACTATTACCCGGAAATATAATACGTGGTCCAATTTAAAAATTATAGGTCAATATTAAGGTCCGATACCGTGCCGTTAGTTAACATAGAAAAGTGTCTTCGAATTTCCTTGTTTTAATGCACTATTTAAAATATACATAGTGTACCCCCTAATTGACCTATAATTATTTCCTGTTGTAGGGTACACTATTACCCTGTAATATAATACCTGGTCCAATTTAAATATTATGGTTCTATATTAAGGTCTGATATCACGCCTTGCGTTAGTTAACCATTGAAAGATGTCTTTGAATTTTTAAAGCATTTTAGAACGCTTATTTCTTCATTGTAAGCTTCTCAGAACACTTTATTTCGCATAGGCATACATAGTAAACTTTAGGGTCACGCTGTGTACCCCCTAATTGACCTATAATTATTTTCTGTGGTAGGGTACACTATCACCCTGTAATATAATACGTTTTCCAATTTAAAAATTTTAGGTCAATATTAAGGTCCGATACCCTACCGTTAGTTAACATAGAAAAGAGTCTTCGAATTTCCTTGTTTTAATGCACTATTTAAAATATACATAGAGTACCCCCTAATTGACCTATAATTATTTCCTGTTGTAGGGTACACTATTACCCTGTAATATAATACCTGGTCCAATTTAAATATTATGGTTCCATATTAAGGTCTGCTATCGCGCCTTGCGTTAGTTAACCATTGAAAGATGTCTTTGAATTTTTAAAGCATTTTAGAACGCTTATTTCTTCATTTTAAGCTTCTCAGAACACTCTATTTCGCATAGGCATACATAGTAAACTTTAGGGTCACGCTGTGTACCCCCTAATTGACCTATAATTATTTCCTGTCTTAGGGTACACTATTACCCTGTAATATAATACGAGGTCTAATTTAAAAAGTATAGGTCAATATTAAGGTCCGAAACCGTGCCGTTAGTTAACATAGAAAAGAGTCTTCGTATTTCCTTGTTTTAATGCACTATTTAAAATATACATAGTGTACCCCCTAATTGACCTATAATTATTTCTTGTGGTAGGGTACACTATTACCCTGTAATATAATACCTGGTCCAATTTAAATATTATGGGTCAATATTAAGGTCTGATATTGCGCCTAGCGTTAGTTAACCATTGAAAGATGTCTTTGAATTTTTAAAGCATTTTAGAACGCTTATTTCTTCATTTTAAGCTTCTCAGAACACTCTATTTCGCATAGGCATACATAGTAAACTTTAGGGTCACGCTGTGTACCCCCTAATTGACCTATAATTATTTCCTGTGGTAGGGTACACTATTACCCTGTGATATAATACGTGGTCCATTTTAAAAATTATAGGTCAATATTAAGATCCGATACCGTGCCGTTAGTTAACATAGAAAAGTGTTTTCGTATTTCCTTGTTTTAATGCACTATTTAAAATATACATAGTGTACCCCCTAATTGACCTATAATTATTTCCTGTGGCAGGGTACACTATTACCCTGTAATATAATACCTGGTCCAATTTAAATATTATGGGTCAATATTAAGGTCTGATATTGCGCCTAGCAATAGTTAACCATTGAAAGATGTCTTTGAATTTTTAAAGCATTTTAGAACGCTTATTTCTTCATTTTAAGCATATCAGAACACTCTATTTCGCATAGGCATACATAGTAAAATTTAGGGTCACGCTGTGTACCCCCTAAATGACCTATAATTATTTCCTGTGGTAGGGTACACTATTACCCTGTAATATAATACGTGGTCCAATTTAAAAATTATAGGTCAATATTAATGTCCGATACCGTGCCGTTAGTTAACATAGAAAAATGTCTTTGAATTTTTAAAGCATTTTAGAACGCTTATTTCCTCATTTTAAGCTTCTCAGAACACTTTATTTCGCATAGGCATACATAGTAAACTTTAGGGTCACTCTGTGTACCCCCTAATTGACCTATAATTATTTCCTGTGGTAGGGTACACTATAACCCTGTAATATAATACGTGGTCCAATTTAAAAATTATAGGTCAATATTAAGGTCCGATACCGTGCCGTTAGTTAACATAGAAAACTGTCTTCGAATTTCCTTGTTTTAATGCACTATTTAAAATATACATAGTGTACCCCCTAATTGACCTATAATTATTTCCTGTTGTAGGGTACACTATTTCCCTGTAATATAATACCTGGTCTAATTGAAATATTATGGTTCCATATTAAGGTCTGATATCGCGCCTTGCGTTAGTTAACCATTGAAAGATGTCTTTGAATTTTTAAAGCATTTTAGAACGCTTATTTCTTCATTTTAAGCTTCTCAGAACACTCTATTTCGCATAGGCATACATAGTAGACTTTAGGGTCACGCTGTGTACCACCTAATTAACCTATAATTATTTCCTGTGGTAAGGTACACTATTGCCCTGTAATATAATACGTGGTACAATTTAAAAATTATAGGTCAATATTAAGGTCCGATACCGTGCCGTTAGTTAAAATAGAAAAGTGTCTTCGTATTTCCTTGTTTTAATGCACTATTTAAAATATACATAGTGTACCCCCTAAATGACCTATAATTATTTCCTGTGGTAGGGTACACTATTACCCTGTAATATAATACCTGGTCCAATTTAAATATTATGGGTCAATATTAAGGTCTGATATTGCGCCTAGCGTTAGTTAAACATTGAAAGATGTCTTTGAATTTTTAAAGCATTTTAGAACGCTTATTTCTTCATTTTAAGCTTCTCAGAACACTCTATTTCGCAGAGGCATACATAGAGAACTTTAGGGTCACGCTGTGTACTCCCTAATTGACCTATAATTATTTCTTGTGGTAGGGTACACTATTACCCTATAATATAATACGTGGTCCAATTTAAAAATTATAGGTCAATATTAAGGTCCGATACCGGGCCGTTAGTTAACATAGAAAAGTGTCTTCGTATTTCCTTGTTTTAATACACTATTTAAAATATACATAGTGTACCCCCTAATTGACCTATAATTATTTCCTGTGGCAGGGTACACTATTATCATGTAATATAATATGTGGTCCAATTTAAAAATTATAGGTCAATATTAAGGTCCGATACCGGGCCGTTAGTTAACATAGAAAAGTGTCTTCGTATTTCCTTGTTTTAATGCACTATTTAAAATATACATAGTGTACACCCTAATTGACCTATAATTATTTCCTGTGGTAGGGTACACTATTACCCCGTAATATAATACCTGGTCCAATTCAAATATTATGGGTCAATATTAAGGTCTGATATTGCGCCTTGCGTTATTTAACCATTGAAAGATGTCTTTGAATTTTTAAAGCATTTTAGAACGCTTATTTCTTCATTTTAAGCTTCTCAGAACACTCTATTTCCCATAGGCATACATAGTAAAATTTAGGGTCACGCTGTGTACCCCCTAAATGACCTATAATTATTTCCTGTGGTAGGGTACACTATTACCCTGTAATATAATACGTGGTCCAATTTAAAAATTATAGGTCAATATTAATTTCCGATACCGTGCCGTTAGTTAACATAGAAAAGTGTCTTCGTATTTCCTTGTTTTAATGCACTATTTAAAATATACATAGTGTACCCCCTAATTGACCTATAATTATTTCCTGTGGTAGGGTACACTATTACCCTGTAATATAATACCTGGTCCAATTTAAATATTATGGGTCAATATTAAGGTCTGATATTGCGCCTTGCGTTAGTTAACCATTGAAAGATGTCTTTGAATTTTTAAAGCATTTTTGAACGCTTATTTCTTCATTTTAAGCATCTCAGAACACTCTATTTCGCATGGGCATACATAGTAAAATTTAGGGTTACGCTGTGTACCCCCTAAATGACCTATAATTATTTCCTGTGGTAGGGTACATTATTACCCTGTAATATAATACGTGGTCCAATTTAAAAATTATAGGTCAATATTAAGGTCCGATACCGTGCCGTTAGTTAACATAGAAAAATGTCTTTGAATTTTTAAAGCATTTTAGAACGCTTATTTCCTCATTTTAAGCTTCTCAGAACACTTTATTTCGCATAGGCATACATAGTAAAATTTAGGGTCACGCTGTGTACCCCCTAAATGACCTATAATTAATTCCTGTGGTAGGGTACACTATTACCCTGTAATATAATACGTGGTCCAATGTAAAAATTATAGGTCAATATTAAGTTCCGATACCGTGCCGTTAGTTAACATTGAAAAATGTCTTCGTATTTCCTTGTTTTAATGCACTATTTAAAATATACATAGTGTACCCCCTAATTGACCTATAATTATTTCCTGTGGTAGGGTACACTATTACCCTGTAATACAATACCTTGTTCAATTTAAATATTATGGGTCAATATTAAGGTTTGATATTGCGTCTTGCGTTAGTTAACCATTGAAAGATGTCTTTGAATTTTTAAAGCATTTTAGAACGCTTATTTCTTCATTTTAAGCTTCTCAGAACACTTTATTTCGCATAGGCATACATAGTAAACTTTAGGGTCACGCTGTGTACCCCCTAATTGACCTATAATTATTTCCTGTGGTAGGGTACACTATTACCCTGTAATATAATAGGTGGTCCAATTTAAAAATTATAGGTCAATATTAAGGTCCGATACCGTGCCGTTAGTTAGCATAGAAAAATGTCTTTGAATTTTAAAAGCATTTTAGAACGCTTATTTCCTCATTTTAAGCTTCTCAGAACACTTTATTTCGCATAGGCATACATAGTAAACTTTAGGGTCACACTGTGTACCCCCTAATTGACCTATAATTATTTCCTTTGGAAGGGTACACTATTACCCTGTAATATAATACCTGGTCCAATTTAAATATTATGGGTCAATATTAAGGTCTGATATTGCGCCTTGCGTTATTTAACCATTGAAAGATGTCTTTGAATTTTTAAAGCATTTTAGAACGCTTATTTCTTCATTTTAAGCTTCTCAGAACACTCTATTTCCCATAGGCATACATAGTAAAATTTAGGGTCACGCTGTGTACCCCCTAAATGACCTATAATTATTTCCTGTGGTAGGGTACACTATTACCCTGTAATATAATACGTGGTCCAATTTAAAATTATAGGTCAATATTAAGTTCCGATACCGTGCCGTTAGTTAACATTGAAAAATGTCTTCGTATTTCCTTGTTTTAATGCACTATTTAAAATACACATAGTGTACCCCCTAATTGACCTATAATTATTTCCTGTGGTAGGGTACACTATTACTCTGTAATACAATACCTGGTTCAATTTAAATATTATGGGTCAATATTAGGGTTTGATATTGCGCCTTGCGTTAGTTAACCATTGAAAGATGTGTTTGAATTTTTAAAGCATTTTAAAACGCTTATTTCTTCATTTTAAGCTTCTCAGAACACTTTATTTCGCATAGGCATACATAGTAAACTTTAGGGTCACGCTGTGTACCCCCTAATTGACCTATAATTATTTCCTGTGGTAGGGTACACTATTACCCTGTAATATAATAGGTGGTCCAATTTAAAAATTATAGGTCAATATTAAGGTCCGATACCGTGCCGTTAGTTAGCATAGAAAAATGTCTTTGAATTTTTAAAGCATTTTAGAACGCTTATTTCCTCATTTTAAGCTTCTCAGAACACTTTATTTCGCATAGGCATACATAGTAAACTTTAGGGTCACTCTGCGTACCCCCTAATTGACCTATAATTATTTCCTGTGGTAGGGTACACTATAACCCTGTAATACAATACCTTGTTCAATTTAAATATTATGGGTCAATATTAAGGTTTGATATTGCGCCTTGCGTTAGTTAACCATTGAAAGATCTCTTTGAATTTTTAAAGCATTTTAGAACGCTTATTTCTTCATTTTAAGCTTCTCAGAACACTTTATTTCGCATAGGCATACATAGTAAACTTTAGGGTCACGCTGTGTACCCCCTAATTGACCTATAATTATTTCCTGTGGTAGGGTACACTATTACCCTGTAATATAATAGGTGATCCAATTTAAAAATTATAGGTCAATATTAAGGTCCGATACCGTGCCGTTAGTTAGCATAGAAAAATGTCTTTGAATTTTAAAAGCATTTTAGAACGCTTATTTCCTCATTTTAAGCTTCTCAGAACACTTTATTTCGCATAGGCATACATAGTAAACTTTAGGGTCACACTGTGTACCCCCTAATTGACCTATAATTATTTCCTGTGTTAGGGTACACTATTATCATGTAATATAATACGTGGTCCAATTTAAAAATTATAGGTCAATATTAAGGTCCGATACCGTGCCGTTAGTTAACATAGAAAAGTGTCTTCGTATTTCCTTGTTTTAATGCACAATTTAAAATATACATAGTGTACCCCCTAATTGACCTATAATTATTTCCTGTGGTAGGGTACACTATTACCCTGTAATATAATACCTGGTCCAATTTAAATATTATGGGTCAATATTAAGGTCTGATATTGCGCCTTGCGCTAGTTAACCATTGAAAGATGTCTTTGAATTTTTAAAGCATTTTAGAACGCTTATTTCTTCATTTTAAGCTTCTCAGAACACTCTATTTCGCATAAGCATACATAGTAAAATTTAGGGTCACGCTGTGTACCCCCTAAATGACCTATAATTATTTCCTGTGGTAGGGTACACTATTACCCTGTAATATAATACGTGGTCCAATTTAAAAATTATAGGTCAATATTAAGGTCCGATACAGTGCCGTTAGTTAACATTGAAAAATGTCTTTGAATTTTTAAAGCATTTTAGAACGCTTATTTCCTCATTTTAAGCTTCTCAGAACACTTTATTTCGCATAGGCATACATAGTAAACTTTAGGGTCACGCTGTGTACCCCCTAATTGACCTATAATTATTTCCTGTGGTAGGATACACTATAACCCTGTAATATAATACGTGGTCCAATTTAAAAATTATAGGTCAATATTAAGGTTCGATACCGTGCCGTTAGTTAACATAGAAAAGTGTCTTCGTATTTCCTTGTTTTAATGCACTATTTAAAATATACATAGTGTACCCCTAATTGACCTATAATTATTTCCTGTGGTAGGGTACACTATTACCCTGTAATACAATACCTGGTTCAATTTAAATATTATGGGTCAATATTAAGGTTTGATATTGCGCCTTGCGTTAGTTAACCATTGAAAGATGTCTTTGAATTTTTAAAGCATTTTAGAACGCTTATTTCTTTATTTTAAGCTTCTCAGAACACTTTATTTCGCATAGGCATACATATTAAACTTTAGGGTCACGCTGTGTACCCCCTAATTGACCTATAATTATTTCCATTGGTAGGGTACACTATTACCCTGTAATATAATAGGTGGTCCAATTTAAAAATTATAGGTCAATATTAAGGTCCGATACCGTGCCGTTAGTTAGCATAGAAAAATGTCTTTGAATTTTGAAAGCATTTTAGAACGCTTATTTCCTCATTTTAAGCTTCTCAGAACACTTTATTTCGCATAGGCATACATAGTAAACTTTAGGGTCACTCTGCGTACCCCCTAATTGACCTATAATTATTTCCTGTGGTAGGGTACACTATAACCCTGTAATATAATACGTGGTCCAATTTAAAAATTATAGGTCAATATTAAGGTCCGATACCGTGCCGTTAGTTAACATAGAAAAATGTCTTTGAATTTTTAAAGCATTTTAGAACGCTTATTTCCTCATTTTAAGCTTCTCAGAACACTTTATTTCGCATAGGCATACATAGTAAAATTTAGGGTCACGCTGTGTACCCCCTAAATGACCTATAATTAATTCCTGTGGTAGGGTACACTATTACCCTGTAATATAATACGTGGTCCAATGTAAAAATTATAGGTCAATATTAAGTTCCGATACCGTGCCGTTAGTTAACATTGAAAAATGTCTTCGTATTTCCTTGTTTTAATGCACAATTTAAAATATACATAGTGTACCCCCTAATTGACCTATAATTATTTCCTGTGGTAGGGTACACTATTACCCTGTAATATAATACCTGGTCCAATTTAAATATTATGGGTCAATATTAAGGTCTGATATTGCTCCTTGCGCTAGTTAACCATTGAAAGATGTCTTTGAATTTTTAAAGCATTTTAGAACGCTTATTTCTTCATTTTAAGCTTCTCAGAACACTCTATTTCGCATAAGCATACATAGTAAAATTTAGGGTCAAGCTGTGTACCCCCTAAATGACCTATAATTATTTCCTGTGGTAGGGTACACTATTACCCTGTAATATAATACGTGGTCCAATTTAAAAATTATAGGTCAATATTAAGGTCCGATACCATGCCGTTAGTTAACATTGAAAAATGTCTTTGAATTTTTAAAGCATTTTAGAACGCTTATTTCCTCATTTTAAGCTTCTCAGAACACTTTATTTCGCATAGGCATACATAGTAAACTTTAGGGTCACGCTGTGTACCCCCTAATTGACCTATAATTATTTCCTGTGGTAGGATACACTATAACCCTGTAATATAATACGTGGTCCAATTTAAAAATTATAGGTCAATATTAAGGTTCGATACCGTGCCGTTAGTTAACATAGAAAAGTGTCTTCGTTTTTCCTTGTTTTAATGCACTATTTAAAATATACATAGTGTACCCCTAATTGACCTATAATTATTTCCTGTGGTAGGGTACACTATTACCCTGTAATACAATACCTGGTTCAATTTAAATATTATGGGTCAATATTAAGGTTTGATATTGCGCCTTGCGTTAGTTATCCATTGAAAGATGTCTTTGAATTTTCAACGCATTTTAGAACGCTTATTTCTTTATTTTAAGCTTCTCAGAACACTTTATTTCGCATAGGCATACATATTAAACTTTAGGGTCACGCTGTGTACCCCCTAATTGACCTATAAATATTTCCATTGGTAGGGTACACTATTACCCTGTAATATAATAGGTGGTCCAATTTAAAAATTATAGGTCAATATTAAGGTCCGATACCGTGCCGTTAGTTAGCATAGAAAAATGTCTTTGAATTTTTAAAGCATTTTAGAACGCTTATTTCCTCATTTTAAGCTTCTCAGAACACTTTATTTCGCATAGGCATACATAGTAAACTTTAGGGTCACTCTGCGTACCCCCTAATTGACCTATAATTATTTCCTGTGATAGGGTACACTATAACCCTGTAATATAATACGTGGTCCAATTTACAAATTATAGGTCAATATTAAGGTCCGATACCGTGCCGTTAGTTAACATAGAAAAGTGTCTTCGTATTTCCTTGTTTTAATGCACTATTTAAAATATAAATAGTGTACCCCCTAATTGACCTATAATTATTTCCTGTGGTAGGGTACACTATTACCCTGTAATACAATACCTTGTTCAATTTAAATATTATGGGTCAATATTAAGGTTTGATATTGCGCCTTGCGTTAGTTAACCATTGAAAGATGTCTTTGAATTTTTAAAGCATTTTAGAACGCTTATTTCTTTATTTTAAGCTTCTCAGAACACTTTATTTCGCATAGGCATACATATTAAACTTTAGGGTCACGCTGTGTACCCCCTAATTGACCTATAATTATTTCCATTGGTAGGGTACACTATTACCCTGTAATATAATAGGTGGTCCAATTTAAAAATTATAGGTCAATATTAAGGTCCGATACCGTGCCGTTAGTTAGCATAGAAAAATGTCTTTGAATTTTTAAAGCATTTTAGAACGCTTATTTCCTCATTTTAAGCTTCTCAGAACACTTTATTTCGCATAGGCATACATAGTAAACTTTAGGGTCACTCTGCGTACCCCCTAATTGACCTATAATTATTTCCTGTGGTAGGGTACACTATAACCCTGTAATATAATACGTGGTCCAATTTAAAAATTATAGGTCAATATTAAGGTCCGATACCGTGCCGTTAGTTAACATAGAAAAATGTCTTTGAATTTTTAAAGCATTTTAGAACGCTTATTTCCTCATTTTAAGCTTCTCAGAACACTTTATTTCGCATAGGCATACATAGTAAAATTTAGGGTCACGCTGTGTACCCCCTAAATGACCTATAATTAATTCCTGTGGTAGGGTACACTATTACCCTGTAATATAATACGTGGTCCAATGTAAAAATTATAGGTCAATATTAAGTTCCGATACCGTGCCGTTAGTTAACATTGAAAAATGTCTTCGTATTTCCTTGTTTTAATGCACTATTTAAAATATACATAGTGTACCCCCTAATTGACCTATAATTATTTCCTGTGGTAGGGTACACTATTACCCTGTAATACAATACCTTGTTCAATTTAAATATTATGGGTCAATATTAAGGTTTGATATTGCGCCTTGCGCTAGTTAACCATTGAAAGATGTCTTTGAATTTTTAAAGCATTTTAGAACGCTTATTTCTTCATTTTAAGCTTCTCAGAACACTCTATTTCGCATAAGCATACATAGTAAAATTTAGGGTCACGCTGTGTACCCCCTAAATGACCTATAATTATTTCCTGTGGTAGGGTACACTATTACCCTGTAATATAATACGTGGTCCAATTTAAAAATTATAGGTCAATATTAAGGTCCGATACCATGCCGTTAGTTAACATTGAAAAATGTCTTTGAATTTTTAAAGCATTTTAGAACGCTTATTTCCTCATTTTAAGCTTCTCAGAACACTTTATTTCGCATAGGCATACATAGTAAACTTTAGGGTCACGCTGTGTACCCCCTAATTGACCTATAATTATTTCCTGTGGTAGGATACACTATAACCCTGTAATATAATACGTGGTCCAATTTAAAAATTATAGGTCAATATTAAGGTTCGATACCGTGCCGTTAGTTAACATAGAAAAGTGTCTTCGTTTTTCCTTGTTTTAATGCACTATTTAAAATATACATAGTGTACCCCTAATTGACCTATAATTATTTCCTGTGGTAGGGTACACTATTACCCTGTAATACAATACCTGGTTCAATTTAAATATTATGGGTCAATATTAAGGTTTGATATTGCGCCTTGCGTTAGTTATCCATTGAAAGATGTCTTTGAATTTTCAACGCATTTTAGAACGCTTATTTCTTTATTTTAAGCTTCTCAGAACACTTTATTTCGCATAGGCATACATATTAAACTTTAGGGTCACGTTGTGTACCCCCTAATTGACCTATAATTATTTCCATTGGTAGGGTACACTATTACCCTGTAATATAATAGGTGGTCCAATTTAAAAATTATAGGTCAATATTAAGGTCCGATACCGTGCCGTTAGTTAGCATAGAAAAATGTCTTTGAATTTTTAAAGCATTTTAGAACGCTTATTTCCTCATTTTAAGCTTCTCAGAACACTTTATTTCGCATAGGCATACATAGTAAACTTTAGGGTCACTCTGCGTACCCCCTAATTGACCTATAATTATTTCCTGTGATAGGGTACACTATAACCCTGTAATATAATACGTGGTCCAATTTACAAATTATAGGTCAATATTAAGGTCCGATACCGTGCCGTTAGTTAACATAGAAAAGTGTCTTCGTATTTCCTTGTTTTAATGCACTATTTAAAATATAAATAGTGTACCCCCTAATTGACCTATAATTATTTCCTGTGGTAGGGTACACTATTACCCTGTAATACAATACCTTGTTCAATTTAAATATTATGGGTCAATATTAAGGTTTGATATTGCGCCTTGCGTTAGTTAACCATTGAAAGATGTCTTTGAATTTTTAAAGCATTTTAGAACGCTTATTTCTTTATTTTAAGCTTCTCAGAACACTTTATTTCGCATAGGCATACATATTAAACTTTAGGGTCACGCTGTGTACCCCCTAATTGACCTATAATTATTTCCATTGGTAGGGTACACTATTACCCTGTAATATAATAGGTGGTCCAATTTAAAAATTATAGGTCAATATTAAGGTCCGATACCGTGCCGTTAGTTAGCATAGAAAAATGTCTTTGAATTTTTAAAGCATTTTAGAACGCTTATTTCCTCATTTTAAGCTTCTCAGAACACTTTATTTCGCATAGGCATACATAGTAAACTTTAGGGTCACTCTGCGTACCCCCTAATTGACCTATAATTATTTCCTGTGGTAGGGTACACTATAACCCTGTAATATAATACGTGGTCCAATTTAAAAATTATAGGTCAATATTAAGGTCCGATACCGTGCCGTTAGTTAACATAGAAAAATGTCTTTGAATTTTTAAAGCATTTTAGAACGCTTATTTCCTCATTTTAAGCTTCTCAGAACACTTTATTTCGCATAGGCATACATAGTAAAATTTAGGGTCACGCTGTGTACCCCCTAAATGACCTATAATTAATTCCTGTGGTAGGGTACACTATTACCCTGTAATATAATACGTGGTCCAATGTAAAAATTATAGGTCAATATTAAGTTCCGATACCGTGCCGTTAGTTAACATTGAAAAATGTCTTCGTATTTCCTTGTTTTAATGCACTATTTAAAATATACATAGTGTACCCCCTAATTGACCTATAATTATTTCCTGTGGTAGGGTACACTATTACCCTGTAATACAATACCTTGTTCAATTTAAATATTATGGGTCAATATTAAGGTTTGATATTGCGCCTTGCGCTAGTTAACCATTGAAAGATGTCTTTGAATTTTTAAAGCATTTTAGAACGCTTATTTCTTCATTTTAAGCTTCTCAGAACACTCTATTTCGCATAAGCATACATAGTAAAATTTAGGGTCACGCTGTGTACCCCCTAAATGACCTATAATTATTTCCTGTGGTAGGGTACACTATTACCCTGTAATATAATACGTGGTCCAATTTAAAAATTATAGGTCAATATTAAGGTCCGATACCGTGCCGTTAGTTAACATTGAAAAATGTCTTTGAATTTTTAAAGCATTTTAGAACGCTTATTTCCTCATTTTAAGCTTCTCAGAACACTTTATTTCGCATAGGCATACATAGTAAACTTTAGGGTCACGCTGTGTACCCCCTAATGGACCTATAATTATTTCCTGTGGTAAGATACACTATAACCCTGTAATATAATACGTGGTCCAATTTAAAAATTATAGGTCAATATTAAGGTTCGATACCGTGCCGTTAGTTAACATAGAAAAGTGTCTTCGTTTTTCCTTGTTTTAATGCACTATTTAAAATATACATAGTGTACCCCTAATTGACCTATAATTATTTCCTGTGGTAGGGTACACTATTACCCTGTAATACAATACCTGGTTCAATTTAAAAATTATAGGTCAATATTAAGGTCCGATACCGTGCCGTTAGTTAGCATAGAAAAATGTCTTTGAATTTTTAAAGCATTTTAGAACGCTTATTTCCTCATTTTAAGCTTCTCAGAACACTTTATTTCGCATAGGCATACATAATAAACTTTAGGGTCACTCTGCGTACCCCCTAATTGACCTATAATTATTTCCTGTGGTAGGGTACACTATAACCCTGTAATATAATACGTGGTCCAATTTAAAAATTATAGGCCAATATTAAGGTCCGATACCGTGCCGTTAGTTAACATAGAAAAATGTCTTTGAATTTTTAAAGCATTTTAGAACGCTTATTTCCTCATTTTAAGCTTCTCAGAACACTTTATTTCGCATAGGCATACATAGTAAAATTTAGGGTCACGCTGTGTACCCCCTAAATGACCTATAATTAATTCCTGTGGTAGGGTACACTATTACCCTGTAATATAATACGTGGTCCAATGTAAAAATTATAGGTCAATATTAAGTTCCGATACCGTGCCGTTAGTTAACATTGAAAAATGTCTTCGTATTTCCTTGTTTTAATGCACTATTTAAAATATACATAGTGTACCCCCTAATTGACCTATAATTATTTCCTGTGGTAGGGTACACTATTACCCTGTAATACAATACCTTGTTCAATTTAAATATTATGGGTCAATATTAAGGTTTGATATTGCGCCTTGCGCTAGTTAACCATTGAAAGATGTCTTTGAATTTTTAAAGCATTTTAGAACGCTTATTTCTTCATTTTAAGCTTCTCAGAACACTCTATTTCGCATAAGCATACATAGTAAAATTTAGGGTCACGCTGTGTACCCCCTAAATGACCTATAAT